>NW_025533487.1:1080000-1328463 GCF_020615455.1 Coregonus clupeaformis | reverse complement strand
GCGAATGGCGCCACACCAAACTGGAAGTCTTCCGACTAGCTTGGAAAGACAGTACCGTGCAGTACCGAAGAGCCCTCACTGCTGCTCGATCATCCTACTTTTCCAACTTAATCGAGGAAAATAAGAATAATCCAAAATTTCTTTTTGATACTGTTGCAAAGCTAACTAAAAAGCAGCATTCCCCAAGAGAGGATGGCTTTCACTTCAGCAGTAATAAATTCATGAACTTCTTTGAGGAAAAGATCATGACCATTAGAAAGCAAATTACGGACTCCTCTTTGAATCTGCGTATTCCTCCAGGGCTTAGCTGTCCTGGATCTGCACAGCTCTGCGAGGGCCTGGGATCGGGAGAGACACTTAAGTGTTTTAGTACTATATCTCTTGACACAATGATGAAAATAATCATGGCCTCTAAACCTTCAAGCTGCATACTGGATCCTATTCCTACTAAACTGCTGAAGGAGCTGCTTCCTGTGCTTGGCCCTCCTATGTTGAACATAATAAACAGCTCTCTATCCACCGGATGTGTACCAAACTCACTAAAAGTGGCAGTGATAAAGCCTCTCTTGAAAAAGCCAAACCTTGACCCGGAAAATATAAAAAACTATCGGCCTATATCGAATCTTCCATTCCTCTCAAAAATTTTAGAAAAAGCTGTTGCGCAGCAACTCACTGCCTTTCTGAAGACAAACAATGTATACGAAATGCTTCAGTCTGGTTTTAGACCCCATCATAGCACTGAGACTGCACTTGTGAAGGTGGTAAATGACCTTTTAATGGCGTCAGACCGAGGCTCTGCATCTGTCCTCGTGCTACTAGACCTTAGTGCTGCCTTTGACACCATCGATCACCACATTCTTTTGGAGAGACTGGAAACCCAAATTGGTCTACACGGACAAGTTCTGGCCTGGTTTAGATCTTACCTGTCGGAAAGATATCAGTTTGTCTCTGTGAATGGTCTGTCCTCCGACAAATCAACTGTACATTTCGGTGTTCCTCAAGGTTCCGTTTAGGACCACTATTGTTTTCACTATATATTTTACCTCTTGGGGATGTTATTCGAAAACATAATGTTAACTTTCACTGCTATGCGGATGACACACAGCTGTACATTTCAATGAAACATGGTGAAGCCCCAAAATTGCCCTCGCTAGAAGCCTGTGTTTCAGACATAAGGAAGTGGATGGCTGAAAACTTTTTTACTTTTAAACTCGGACAAAACAGAGATGCTTGTTCTAGGTCCCAAGAAACAAAGAGATCTTCTGTTAAATCTGACAATTCATCTTGATGGTTGTAAAGTCGTCTCAAATAAAACTGTGAAGGACCTCGGCGTTACTCTTGACCCTGATCTCTCTTTTGACGAACATATCAAGACTGTTTCAAGGACAGCTTTTTTCCATCTACGTAACATTGCAAAAATCAGAAATTTTCTGTCCAAAAATGATGCAGAAAAAATTAATCCATGCATTTGTTACTTCTAGGTTAGACTACTGCAATGCTCTATTTTCCGGCTACCCGGATAAAGCACTAAATAAACTTCAGTTAGTGCTAAATACGGCTGCTAGAATCCTGACTAGAACCAAGAAATTTGATCATATTACTCCAGTGCTAGCTTCCCTACACTGGCTTCCTGTTAAGGCAAGGGCTGATTTCAAGGTTTTACTGTTAACCTATAAAGCGTTACATGGGCTTGCTCCTACCTATCTTTCCGAGTTGGTCCTGCCGTACATACCAATACGTACGCTACGGTCACAAGACGCAGGCCTCCTAATTGTCCCTAGAATTTCTAAGCAAACAGCGGGAGGCAGGGCTTTCTCCTATAGATCTCCATTTTTATGGAACAGTCTGCCTACCCATGTGAGAGACGCAGACTCGGTCTCAACCTTTAAGTCTTTACTGAAGACTTATCTCTTCAGTAGGTCATATGATTGAGTGTAGTCTGGCCCAGGAGTGTGAAGGTGAACGGAAAGGCTCTGGAGCAACGAACAGCCCTTGCTGTCTCTGCCAGGCCGGTTCCCCTCTCCACTGGGGTTCTCTGCCTCTAACCCTGTTGCAGGGGCTGAGTCACTGGCTTGCTGGTGCTCTTTCATGCCGTCCCTGGGAGGGGGTGCGTCACTTGAGTGGGTTGAGTTACTGACGTGATCTTCCTGTCTGGGTTGGCGCCCCCCCTTGGTTTGTGCTGTGGTGGAGACCTCTGTGGGCTATACTCAGCCTTGTCTCAGGATTGTAAGTTGGTGGTTGAGGATATCCCTCTAGTGGTGCGGGGGCTGTGCTTTGGCAGAGTGGGTGGGGTTATATCCTTCCTGTTTGGCCCTGTCCGGGGTTTCTTCGGATGGGGCCACAGTGTCTCCGGACCGCTCCTGTCTCAGCCTCCAGTATTTATGCTGCAGTAGTTTATGTGTCGGGGGGCTGGGGTTAGTTGGTTATACCTGGAGTACTTCTCCTGTCTTATCCAGTGTCCTGTGTGAATTTAAGTATGCTCTCTCTCAATTCTCTCGTTCTCTCTTTCTCTCTGAGAACCTGAGCCCTAGGACCATACGTCAGGACTACCGGGCATGATGACACCTTGCTGTCCCCAGTCCGCCTGGCCTTGCTGCTATTCCAGTTTCAACTGTTCTGCCTGCGGTTACGAAACCCCTACCTGTCCCAGACCTGCTGTTTTCAACTCTTAATGATCGGCTATGAAAAGCCAACTGAGAGACCTGAGCCCTAGGACCATACGTCGGGACTACCGGCCGTGGTGACTCCTTGCTGTCCCCAGTCCGCCTGGCCTTGCTGCTATTCCAGTTTCAACTGTTCTGCCTGCGGTTATGGAACCCCTACCTGTCCCAGACCTGCTGTTTTCAACTCTTAATGATCGGCTATGAAAAGCCAACTGAGATTTATTCCTGATTATTATTTGACCATGCTTGTCACTTATGAACATTTTTGAACATCTTGGCATGGTTCTGTTATAATCTTCACCCGGCACAGCCAGAAGAGGACTGGCCACCCCTCATAGCCTGGTTCCTCTCTAGGTTTCTTCCTAGGTTTTCGCCTTTCTAGGGAGTTTTTCCTAGCCACCGTGCTTCTACACCTGCATTACTAGCTGTTTGGGGTTTTAGGCTGGGTTTCTGTACAGCACTTCGAGATATTAGCTGATGTAAGAAGGGCTATATAAAATAAAATTGATTGATTGAGTACAACACTCAAGGGCCTCCCGAGTGGCGCAGTGGTCTAAGGCACTGCATCGCAGTGCTAGCTGTGCCACTAGAGATCCTGGTTCGAGTCCAGGCTCTGTCGCAGCCGGCCGAGACCGGGAGACCCATGGGGCGGCGCACAACTGGCCCAGCACCGTCCAGGGTAGGGGAGGGTAGGGGAGGGTTTGGCCGGCAGGGATGTTCTTGTCCCATCGCGCACTAGCGACTCCTGTGGCGGGCCGGGCGCAGTGCACGCTGACTCAGTCGCCAGGTGTACGGTGTTTCCTCCGGCACATTGGTGCGGCTGGCTTCCGGGTAAAGCGGGCACTGTGTCAAGGAGCAGCTCGGTTGGGTTGGGTTGGGTTGGGTTGGGTTGGGTTGGGGGGTTGGGTGTCAGTACGGGAGTTGCAGCGATGGGACAAGACTGTAACCACCAATTGGGGGAAAAAAAGGGGGTAAAATACCACAAAAATAAAAATTGAATAAAAAGTAAATATTAGGAAAGAAAAAAAAGAGTACAACACACACTACACCCAACCTCTCCTCCTCCCCTCTACCTTTCATCTGGACGAAGTCTAGTTGGTGGATGGTTTGTAGCAGGGGTCCGCTGTCCAGGGTCAGGTCAAAGTCACTGGTCATCCTGGGGGTCAGGGTTCCCTTCCCCCACTGGTCCTCCGTCATGTGCACCCTCCTGATCAGGGCATCTGAGATCTGGGGGTAGAACAGGGTCAGAGAGGGGCATACAGGGTCAAAGGTTGCATCCCAAATGGCACCCTATTCCCTATATAGTGCACTACTTTAGACCAGAGAATGGCACCCTATTCCCTATATAGTGCACTACTTTTGACCAGATATTCATCTGATATCTGCTTTATGTGATGACTGGTTACACACACACAGCATGCTAGCTGTTCCTGTAGACTTCTAGTTATTGCGCTAACGCTAGTTATCAATGGCTCACGAAACGACCTTCAACTTCCTTCAAACTGCACGCAGAAAAATACAAATGTTATCCATGAGTACATCTGACTCTGGGTAGTTGCCAAAATATTGCACTATCCCTTTAACCTTTATATACACCCAGGAAATCTCCCATTGAGGTCAGAATACTTATTTTACAAGGGAGACCTGTAATGTGGTTGTAATGACGTCAGCTCAACCAGCTGGGAGCATGTGGTGTCCTCTACTGACCTGTAGGAATCCGCTGGGGTCGTTCTCCTTGATGACCTCCACACAGTACTCCATCAGGCCTGTTGTCTGACGCAGCTTAACTGTACAATGAGATATCTGATCCCTCACCACCTGAGAGAGAGAGAGAGAGAGAGAGAGAGAGAGAGAGAGAGAGAGAGAGAGAGAGAGAGAGAGAGAGAGAGAGAGAGAGAGAGAGAGAGAGAGAGAGAGAGAGAGAGAGAGAGAGAGAGAGAGAGAGAGAGAGACAGAGGGGAGAGAGAGAGAGAGAGAGAGAGAGAGAGAGAGAGAGAGAGAGAGAGAGAGAGAGAGAGAGAGAGAGAGAGAGAGAGAGAGAGAGAGAGAGAGAGAGAGAGAGACAGAGAGAGACAGAGAGAGACAGAGACAGAGAGAGAGGTTAATGAAAATGATGAGAGAGAATAGATAGGTATTAGGGAGGGACACATACTGTATTAAACAGCAGAGGTTTCAGTGGTTGAATAATAATAATAATAATAATAATAATAATAATAATAATAATAATAATAATAATAATAATAATAATAATAATAATAATGCAAATATCATGGTACAGCTGTATGGACACTCAATCACTATGGTACTTTTTAATGGTAAATGTACAAACATACAGTACCAGTCAAAAGTTTGGACACACCTACTCATTCAAGGGATTAAGACATCAAAACTATGAAATAACACATATGGAATCATGTAGTAACCAAAAAAGTGTTAAACAAATCAAAATATATTTTATATTTGAGATTCTACAAATAGTCATCCTTTGTCTTGATGACAACTTTGCACACTCTTGGCATTCTTTCAATCAGCTTCACCTGGAATGCTTTTCCAACAGTCTTGAAGGAGTTCCCACCTATGCTGAGTACTTGTTGGCTGCTTTTCCTTCACTCTGCCGTCCGACTCATCCCAAACCATCTCAATCGGGTTGAGGTCGGGGGATTGTGAAGGCCAGGTCATCTGATGCAGCACTCCATCACTCTCCTTCTTGGTAAAATAGCCCTTACACAGCCTAAAGGTGTGTTGGGTCATTGTCCTGTTGAAAATCAAATGATAGTCCCACTAAGCCCAAACCAGATGGGATGGCGTACCACTGCAGAATGATGTGGTAGCCATGCTGGTTAAGTGTGCCTTGAATTCTAAATAACACCTCCTCCAACAAGCTTTACGGTGGGAAATATACATGCGGAGATCGTCGGTTCACCCACACCGCGTTTCACAAGACACGGCGGTTGGAACCAAAAATCTCCAATTTGGACTCCAGACCAAAGGACACATTTCCACCGGTCTAATGTCCATTGCTCGTGTTTCTTGGCCCAGGCAGGTCTCTTATTCTTTTGGTGTCCTTTAGTAGTGGTTTCTTTGCAGCAATTCGACAATGAAGGACTGATTCACACAGTCTCCTCTGAACAGTTGATGTTGAGATGTGTCTGTTACTTGAACTCTGTGAAGCATTTATTTGGGCTGCAATTTCTGAGGCTGGTAACTCTAAAGAACTTATCCTCTGCAGCAGAGGTAACTCTGTGTCTTCCATTCCTGATTCATGATGGTTTTTGCGACTGCACTTGAAGAAACTTTCAAAGTTCTTGAAATGTTCCTTGTTGACTGACCTTCATGTCTTAAAGTAATGATGAACTGTCGTTTCTCTTTGCTTATTTGAGCTGTTCTTGCCATAATATGGACTTGGTCTTTTACCAAATAGGGCTATCTTCTGTATACCACCCCTAACATGTCACAACACAACTGATTGGCTCAAACGCATTAAGAAGGAAAGAAATTCCACAAATTAACTTTTAAGAAGGCACACCTGTTAATTGAAATGCATTCCAGGTGACTACCTCATGAAGCTGGTTGAGAGAATGCCAAGAGTGTGCAAAGCTGTCATCAAGGCAAAGGGTGGCTACTTTGAAGAATCTCAAATATAAAACATATTTTGATTTGTATAACACTTTTTTGGTTACTACATGATTCCATATGTGTTATTTCAAAGTTTTGATGTCTTCACTGTTATTCTACAATGTAGAAAATAGTAAAAATAAAGAAAAACCCTTGAATGAGTAGGTGTGTCCAAACCTTTGACTGGTACTGTATATTATGATAAATATATTTGAAACTTGTGACTCATTATGGTAAATGGTGAAATAAGTATAGCCAGTAATACATGTAATGGCTTAGCAGATAATAAGAAAATAATAATAATATTTACCTTGCTCAAAGAGAAGGAATATAATATATATTGTTTACAGGAAACTCATTCAACAATTTTAGATGAAGTTGTATGGAAAAAGGACTGGGGGTGGGTCGAAATATACAGTGAGGGAAAAAAGTATTTGATCCCCTGCTGATTTTGTACGTTTGCCCACTGACAAAGACATGATCAGTCTATAATTTTAATGGTAGGTTTATTTGAACAGTGAGAGACAGAATAACAACAAAAAAATCCAGAAAAACGCATGTCAATAATGTTCTAAATTGATTTGCATTTTAATGATGGAAATAAGTATTTGACCCCTCTGCAAAACATGACATAGTACTTGGTGGCAAAACCCTTGTTGGCAATCACAGAGGTCAGACGTTTCTTGTAGTTGGCCACCAGGTTTGCACACATCTCAGGAGGCATTTTGTCCCACTCCTCTTTGCAGATCTTCTCCAAGTCATTAAGATTTCGAGCCTGACGTTTGGCAACTCGAACCTTCAGCTCCCTCCACAGATTTTCTATGGGATTAAGGTCTGGAGACTGGCTAGGCCACTCCAGGACCTTAATGTTCCTCTTCTTGAGCCACTCCTTTGTTGCCTTGGCCGTGTGTTCTGGGTCATTGTCATGCTGGAATACCCATCCACGACCCATTTTCAATGCCCTGGCTGAGGGAAGGAGGTTCTCACCCAAGATTTGATGGTACATGGCCCCGTCCATCGTCCCTTTGATGCTGTGAAGTTGTCCTGTCCCCTTAGCAGAAAAACACCCACAAAGCATAATGGTTCCACCTCCATGTTTGACGGTGGGGATGGTGTTCTTGGGGTCATAGGCAGCATTTCTCCTCCTCCAAACACGGCGAGTTGAGTTGATGCCAAAGAGCTCCATTTTGGTCTCATCTGACCACAACACTTTCACCCAGTTCTCCTCTGAATAATTCAGATGTTCATTGGCAAACTTCAGACGGGCCTGTATATGTGCTTTCTTGAGCAGGAGGACCTTGCAGGCGCTGCAGGATTTCAGTCCTTCACGGTGTAGTGTGTTACCAATTGTTTTCTTGGTGACTATGGTACCAGCTGCCTTGAGATCATTGACAAGATCCTCCTGTGTAGTTCTGGGCTGATTCCTCACCGTTCTCATGATCATTGCAACTCCACGAGGTGAGATCTTGCATGGAGCCCCAGGCCGAGGGAGATTGACAGTTCTTTTGTGTTTCTTCCATTTGCGAATAATCGCACCAACTGTTGTCACCTTCTCACCAAGCTGCTTGGCGATGGTCTTATAGCCCATTCCAGCCTTGTGTAGGTCTACAATCTTGTCCCTGACATCCTTGGAGAGCTCTTTGGTCTTGGCCATGGTGGAGGTGTCAGAGGAAAGCCCTCAAAATTGTCAAAGACTCCAGCCACCCTAGTCATAGACTGTTCTCTCTGCTACCGCACGGCAAGCGGTACCGGAGTGCCAAGTCTAGGTCCAAAAGACTTCTCAACAGCTTCTACCCCCAAGCCATAAGACTCCTGAACAGCTAATCATGGCTACCCAGACTATTTGCACTGCCCCCCCACCCCATCCTTTTACGCTGCTGCTACTCTGTTAATTATTTATGCATAGTCACTTTAACTCTGCCCTCATGTACATATTACTTCAACTACCTCAACTAGCTGGTGCCCCAACACATTGACTCTGCACCGGTACCCCCCTGTATATATAGCCTCCCTACTGTTATTTTATTTTACTTCTGCTCTTTTTTTTCTCAACACTTTTTTTGTTGTTGTTTAATTTTTTTCTTTTTTGTTAAAAATAAATGCACTGTTGGTTAAGGGCTGTAAGTAAGCATTTCACTGTAATGTCTGCACCTGTTGTATTCGGCGCATGTGGCCAATAACATTTTATTTTATTTTATTGATTGCTTCTGTGGACAGGTTTCTTTTATACAGGTAACAAGATGAGATTAGGAGCACTCCCTTTAAGAGTGTGCTCCTAATCTCAGCTCGTTACCTGTATAAAAGACACCTGGGAGCCAGAAATCTTTCTGATTGAGAGGGGGTCGAATACTTATTTCCCTCATTAAAATGCAAATCAATTTATAACATTTTTGACATGCGTTTTTCTGGATTTTTTTTGTTATTCTGTCTTTCACTGTTCAAATGAACCTGCCATTAAAATTATAGACTGATCATTTCTTTGTCAGTGGGCAAACGTACAAAATCAGCAGGGGATCAAATACTTTTTTCCCTCACTGTACTTCTCCCATGGGCAAAGAAACTCAAAAGGGGTGATGATATTAATTAACAGTAATTTTGATCCGAATGTGCAAATTGTCCAAACAGATCCACAAGGTAGATGGATGATTTTAAATATGTTATTGGACCATAAACAGATATGGCTCATTAACCTTTACGGACCAAATAATGATGATCCACGCTTCTTTTAAAATATATATAATAAATGATCAACCCTGCAAGCAATACAAAACTCTATTATTATGGTAGGAGATTATAATAGTGTTTTAAATCATGAATGTCATGGATATATTAGAACTATTGGATATATGGAGGCTTAAATATCCTGACCTAGTGAGATATACAGTGGGGAGAACAAGTATTTGATACACTGCCGATTTTGCAGGTTTTCCTACTTACAAAGGATGTAGAGGTCTGTAATTTTTATCATAGGTACACTTCAACTGTGAGAGACGGAATCTAAAACAAAAATCCAGAAAATCACATTGTATGATTTTTAAGTAATTAATTTGCATTTTATTGCATGACATAAGTATTTGATCACCTACCAACCAGTAAGAATTCCGGCTCTCACAGACCTGTTATTTTTTCTTTAAGAAGCCCTCCTGTTCTCCACTCATTACCTGTATTAACTGCACCTGTTTGAACTCGTTACCTGTATAAAAGACACCTGTCCACACACTCAATCAAACAGACTCCAACCTCACCCATGAGTCACCCATGATTCACCAAATTATATTTTTTGAAGGAGGAAGCAAAGTACTTTAAGCATATGTTTTCGTTTCAGTCGCCTCCATCTCCTCTAACTGAAGCTAATTGTAGGGATTTTTTTCTATTGATAATGTAAAATTAACAGCCATACAGAAAGACTCACGTGAAGGCGAAATTACAGAGGTGGAACTATTAGAATCTTATAGAATCTTCTGGAGGCAAGTAAAGACTTTAAGTCCGGGAAAACGTCAGGGTTGGATGGCGGGAAAACGTCAGGGTTGGATGGCATACCATTTGATGTATACCAAACCTTTTTTGATATACTCAGAGGACCGTTATTAGCATGTTCTAACCACTCCTATGTAAATGGTAGATTATCAGACACTCAAGAAGAAGAAGGTCTGATTTCATTATTACTGAAACAGGATACAAGTGGGAAATATAAAGATCCAGTACATTTAAAAACTTGGAGGCCCCTTACACTTTAGATTAAAAATCTGGGAAACCAGGCCTGCTATTTATAGCTGACTTTGAAAAGGCTTTTGATAAAGTACGACTGGAGTTTATATATAAATGCCTGGAGCATTTCAATTTTGGAGAATCTCTTATAAAATGGGTTAAAATCATGTATAGAGAGGAAGGAGAGGAAGGAGAGGAGGAGAGGAAGGAGAGGAGGAGAGGAAGGAGAGGACGAGAGGAGGGAGAGGAAGGAAAGGAGGAGAGGAGGAGAGGAAGGAAAGGAAGGAGAGGAAGGAAAGGAAGGAGAGGAGGAGAGGAAGGAAAGGAAGGAGAGGAGGAGAGGAAGGAGAGGAGAGGAGAGGAGAGGAGAGGAGAGGAGAGGAGAGGAGAGGAGAGGAGAGGAGAGGAGAGGAGAGGAGAGGAAGGAGAGGAGGAGAGGAAGGAGAGGAGGAGAGGAGGAGAGGAAGGAGAGGAGGAGAGGAGGAGAGGAGGAGAGGAAGGAGAGGAAGGAAAGGAAGGAGAGGAGGAGAGGAAGGAGAGGAAGGAGAGGAGGAGTGGAAGGAGAGGAAGGAGAGGAGGAGAGAAAGAAGATGAGGAGAGGGAAGAGAGGAAGGAAAGGAAGGAGAGGAGGAGAGGAAGGAGAGGAAGGAGAGGAGGAGAGGAAGGAGAGGAAGGAAAGGAAGGAGAGGAGGAGAGGAAGGAGAGGAAGGAGAGGAAGGAGAGGAGGAGAGGAAGGAGAGGAGGAGAGGAGGGAGAGGAAGGAGAGGAAGGAGAGGAGGAGAAGAGGAGAGGAGAGGAAGGAGAGGAAGGAAAGGAAGGAGAGGAGGAGAGGAGGAGAGGAGGAGAGGAAGGAGAGGAAGGAGAGGAGGAGAGGAAGGATAGAAGAGGAGAAGAGGAAGTAGGAAAAGGAGGAGAGGAAGGAAAGGAAGGAGAGGAGGAGAGGAAGGAGAGGAGGAGAGGAAGGAGAGGAGGAGAGGAGGAGAGGAGGAGAGGAAGGAGAGAAGAGGAGAAGAGGAAGTAGGAAAAGGAGGAGAGGAAGGAAAGGAAGGAGAGGAGGAGAGGAAGGAGAGGAGGAGAGGAGGAGAGGAAGGAGAGGAGGAGAGGAGGAGAGGAGGAGAGGAAGGAGAGAAGAGGAGAAGAGGAGAAGAGGAGAGGAGAGGAAGGAGAGGAAGGAAAGGAAGGAGAGGAGGAGAGGAGGAGAGGAGGAGAGGAAGGAGAGGAAGGAGAGGAGGAGAGGAAGGATAGAAGAGGAGAAGAGGAAGTAGGAAAAGGAGGAGAGGAAGGAAAGGAAGGAGAGGAGGAGAGGAAGGAGAGGAGGAGAGGAGGAGAGGAGGAGAGGAAGGAGAGGAGGAGAGGAGGAGAGGAAGGAGAGAAGAGGAGAAGAGGAAGTAGGAAAAGGAGGAGAGGAAGGAAAGAAGAGGAGGAGGAGAAGAAGGAGAGAAGAGGAGGAGAGGAAGGAGAGGAGGAGAGGAAGGAGAGGAGGAGAGAAGAGGAGGAGAGGAAAAAGTGACATCAATGACAATATGTGACTCAGCAGGGGATCAAATACTTTTTTCCCTCACTGTACCCTCCACTGCTATACCTTCTACTGCTATACCTAAACTCCTAGGTATAACATTGGATGGTCAATTATCATGGTCAAGTCATATTGACAAAGTTGTTGTGAAGAAGGGGAGGGGTATGTCTGTTATAAAAATATGTTATGCATTTTTGAAGGCACTGGTCTTGTCCCATCCTGATTACTGTCCGTTAATATGGTCAAGTGCAGCAAAGAAAGACCTAGCAAAGCTGCAGCTGACTCAAAACAGAGCAGCACGCCTTGCCCTTAACTGCACATACAGAACTCATCAACAACATGCATGCCAGTCTTTCCTGGTTGAGGGTTGACGATTGATTAACTGCTTCTCTTCTAGTTTTCATAAGAAGGATAACTGTAATGACAATTCCAGATTACTACTGTATGTGTATGTTGTTTTATTATTCTGTTTGTATTGTAATGTATACAGGGCTCTCTTAGTCTCCTGAGTGGCGCAGTGGTCTAAGGCACTGCATCGCAGTGCTAACTGTGCCACTAGAGATCCTGGTTCGAATCCAGGCTCTGTCGCAGCCGGCCGCGACCGGGAGACTCATGGGCGGCGCACAATTCGTCCAGGGTAGGGGAGGGAATGGCCGGCAGGGATGTAGCTCAGTTGATAGAGCATGGCATTTGCAACGCCAGGGTTGTGGGTTCGATTCCCACGGGGGGCCAGTATAAAAAAAATATATATGTATTCACTAACTGTAAGTCGCTCTGGATAAGAGCGTCTGCTAAATGACTAAAATGTAAATGTTGTAAAATAGATTTTTAATCTCAATGTGACTCCCTGTTTAAGTAAAGATTACATCAAATAAAAATAAATTGCTAGTTATAACCTAATGTTAGCTAGCTAGCTAATATTGAATGTAGTTTGTTAGCTTTTAGCTACCTGTAGATTAATGCTGGGTAGCAACGTTATGAATTGGGATTATGGTCCATTGTTTAACTAGCTACATGTCTAAACAAAAGACTCCACTACGCAAGTAACCATTTCACTGTACCGTTTACACCTTCTGTATCCTGTGCATGTGACAAATAAACTTTGATTTTATTTGATATAGTGTGTGTTTACCAGAGACGGTAATGTGAAGAACAACATGACCTGCACCAAAGTCAAATTAGGATATAACGTTAGGCCAACGAGACAGTGTTCAAGTTCTAAGATTCTACGGTAGAATGCCCTGCTTTTATTTAGTCACACTCACAACCGTAAGCTATTTCCTGTAATTAGCTCGCCATTAACTTGTAAATAATGTTCTGGTTGTGAGTTTATTTTCCTGTAATAATGAATACAGATTAGCTAAAGTAAAGAAACTGTCAGCTATATGATATGGTCATTATTTGAACTGGCTAGCCAGCTAACTTAACGTTAGCTAGCTAGCTAACAAGCTAGAAACAAACCAAAACCAAAACGAACCAAAAACATTGTTTAGAAAGTTGCTTTTAGTTGCTAGATTGACATATACTAAATTAATTTTTCAACGAATGGGTTTATTAGAGTTAAAATACACCAGTTATGCTCTTTTGGACCACCAGGCTGCTGATGTCATGCAGCCTGTCGTTTTTGTGTTTATACTTTTTCATAACGACAAGTTTGATGTCGGACGACAATAGAATGTTCATGATGTCACTGCGACAACTGTATACGTTCCATGAACGTCTTCCAGACCCTGGATGTAAACTGGGGACCCCGGTCAGACACTATGTCCTCTGGCACCCCGTAGTAACGGAAGACGTGAGTATACAGGGCTTCTGCAGTTTGCAGGGCCGTGGGGAGACCAGGCAGAGGAAGGAGGCGGCAGGCTTTAGAAAAGCGGTCCACAATGACCAGGATGGTGGTGTTACCCTATCACCAGGTATTCGTAATGCCCCGTGGTTGTGCTGAATGCTGTCTTCCACTCGTCCCCTTCCCGGACACGCACCAGGTTGTACGCACTCCAGAGATCTCATTACGTGAAGAAGCGTGCCCCATGCATTGATTCGATAACAGAGGAGATGAGGGGTAGAGGGTAACTATAGCAAATGGTAGTTTGATTAAGTGCCCGTTAATCAATGCAAGGGCGCAGACCTCCGTCTTTCTTCTTCACGAAAAATAAACTTGAGGAGGAAGTGGAGGGACGTTTGAACCCCTGGCGCAGGGACTCGGAGACGTATGTCTCCATCGCCTCCGTTTCAGCCTGCGACAGGGGGTACACATGACTCCTGGGAGGCACATCGTCTAACCGGAGGTTTATCGCGCAATCCCCCGCCCGATAAGGTGGTAATTTGGTCGCCTGCGTTTTGGGAAACGCGTGCACCAAGTCGAGGTATTCGGGGGGGAATGTGCACGGTGGAGGTAGTGTCTGGACTTTCCACCGTGGTTGCACCAACGGAAACAGCTAGGCACCTACCCTGACACTCTCGCGACCACCCCGTGAGAACCCTCTGCGGCCATGAAAAGGTGGGGTCATGTAGTGCTAGCCAGGGAAGGCCCAACACAACAGGGAAATCAGGGGATTCAATAATATAAAAGGTGATTTGCTCCCTATGGGTCTCCTGCAGAATCATCGCGACTGATGGTGTAACCTCTCTAACATAAGCTGACCCTAATGGTCGACTGTCAAGTGCTTTGATGGGCATAAAGTCTGTCCATAAAGTTCCCAGCTGCGCCTGAATTGACCAGTTCCTTACACTGGGGAACTACCGTGTGCTCAGGGAAGTTGACGTGTATTTACATTTGACATTTTAGTCATTTAGCAGATGCTCTTATCCAGAGTGACTTACAGTTAGTGAGTGCATACATTTTCATACTGGCCCCCCCCGTGGGAAACAAACCCACAACCCTGGCGTTGCAAGCGCCATGCTCTACCAACTGAGCTACACGGGGGCAAAGGGCTCTGAACGAGTGTGGGTTTGCGCTACCTTGCTTGCCGCCTCCAGACCCAGAAGAACCCAGAACAGCATGCAGCAGAATGTCCTCTCTTGCCACAAGAGTGACACTGGATCTGTCATCCTCCGTTCTCCCAGAACGCTGCACCACCCAGCTCCATCGGAAAGTAATACAGGTTGCAGGGGGGTGAAACGGGCAGGCCCCTTCCAGGATGTCCTCTGGAAGCCAACACGTTGTCCAACCGGATGGCCATGTCCACCAGCTGGTTGAAAGTCAACATGGTATCCCGGCGGGCTAGCTCCCTTCGGACGTCCTCCCGCAGGCTGCACCGGAGGTGGTCGATGAGGGCCCGCTCGTTCCACCCGGACCCCGCCGCTAGAGTTCTAAACTCCAGGGCAAAGTCTTGCGCGGTCCTCCTCCCCTGCCTCAGATGGACCAGGCGCTCGCCGGCCTCTCTTCCTTCGGGGGGATGATCGAAGACTGCCCGGTAGAGGCGAGCGAAGCCAGGCTGATGGTGGAAAAATAGAGGTCCAGCTGCAGGAGTAATCCCTGGCAGCGGGCCGCTGTCCAGTCGTACTCCCTCGGTAGGGATAGGTGAATCCCTCTGGGTGCTGCGGTGTGGGTGGCTGGATCCGGTCGCTCAGCTGGTCCCGAAGGGTCGGGTCCGCTCCTCTCCAGGCGTTGGACGACCTGGAGAACCCGATCCATCGCTTCGCCCAAGCTGGCTAGCATGTTGGAATGCTCCCGGACCCGCTCCATGACTCCAGGCATATTCCCATCTCCTGCTGACTCCATGCTGTTGGGTGTGTGATTCTGTAACGGGTGATTTGGACGGAGTCAGGCGCAGGAGGGTAAATCACAGAATAAATTGTTTATTCGGCAGTATAGCGGTACGCAGCAATGTGGGAAAAAAACTCCAGTGCGGTAAAAACAAGGCGCACGGGTGAATATCCGGGCGATACAAAATACAATATAGCTCCACCGAGCTATGGTAACCTCCACAATAAACAATCACACACAAAGACGGGGGCAGAGGGAATACTTATACAGGTACTGATGAGGGGATATGAACCAGGTGTGTGTAATAGACAAGACAAAACAAATGTAATGATGAGATGAGGAGCGGCAGTGGCTAAAAGGCCGGTGACGACGAACACCGAAGCCTGCCCGAACAAGGAGGGGAGGCAGCTTCGGAGGAAGTCGTGACATATACAGATATGTCGATAGACGTAGTATAAACCAGCCTTTAATCTTTAAATCTTTGGTTGTTTAGTACACTACCGTACTCACTCTGTTTAGCACATGGCCTCACGTGTGAATCCTTAAAGAGAGGGGTGGGGCTAAGGCTTAAGAGGGTGTGAACGATGCTGAATGGGTGTAGACAATGAAGAGCTCTCCAGTAGGTGTACCAAAACGTTCAAGGGCCATTTTCTCAAAAGTGGGGTTACAAGTTTATCAACTCTCAAAGCAGAATTACTTTCCCATTGTTCCTCGGCTGTAGTGTATGATAAACCATTTTCTAGCTCTGAGTCTCTACTTTTATCCAATGTCCGTCACATTCAGTGACATTAGTGGAGAGGTGCGGAAGAGAGGAGGAGAAAATCTTAAGACCCCTCCTCTGGTTTTATGCCTGGCAGTATGACATGTTAACCTAATGTTTCATGGTGTAGCCTGCAGCATATCAGTATGAAATGTTAACCTAATGTTTCATTGTGTAGCCTGCAGCATATCAGTATGAAATGTTAACCTAATGTTTCATGGTGTAGCTTGCAGCATATCAGTATGAAATGTTAACTTAATGTTTCATGGTGTAGCCTGCAGCATATCAGTATGAAATGTTAACCTAATGTTTCATGGTGTAGCTTGCAGCATATCAGTATGAAATGTTAACCTAATGTTTCATGGTGTAGCTTGCAGCATATCAGTATGAAATGTTAACCTAATGTTTCATGGTGTAGCTTGCAGCATATCAGTATGAAATGTTAACCTAATGTTTCATGGTGTAGCTTGCAGCATATCAGTATGAAATGTTAACCTAATGTTTCATGGTGTAGCTTGCAGCATATCAGTATGAAATGTTAACCTAATGTTTCATGGTGTAGCTTGCAGCATATCAGTATGAAATGTTAACCTAATGTTTCATGGTGTAGCCTGCAGCATATCAGTATGAAATGTTAACCTAATGTTTCATGGTGTAGCCTGCAGCATATCAGTATGAAATGTTAACCTAATGTTTTATTGTGTAGCTTGCAGCATATCAGAATGAAATGTTAACCTAATGTTTCATTGTGTAGCCTGCAGCATATCAGTATGAAATGTTAACCTAATGTTTCATGGTGTAGCTTGCAGCATATCAGTATGAAATGTTAACCTAATGTTTTGTGTTGTAACCTGCAGCATATCAGTATGAAATGTTAACCTAATGTTTTGTGGTGTAGCTTGCAGCATATCTGCTAAATGACTAAAATGTAAATATAAATATCAGTATGAAATGTTAACCTAATGTTTCATTGTGTAGCCTGCAGCATATCAGTAGCTTAGTGGTTAAGAGCGTTGTGCCAGTAACCGAAAGGTCGCTGGTTCTAATCCCAGAGCCGACTAGGTGAAAAATCTGTCGATGTGCCCTTGAGCAAGGCACTTAACCCTAATTGCTCCTGTAAGTCGCTCTGGACTGCTAAATGACTTAAATGTATGTTTCATTGTGTAGCCTGCAGCATATCAGTATGAAATGTTAACCTAATGTTTTGTGTTGTAGCCTGCAGCATATCTGCTAAATGACTAAAATGTAAATATAAATATCAGTATGAAATGCTAACCTAATGTTTTGTGTTGTAGCCTGCAGCAGATCCATATTAAAAAACTGCTATGTTATCACCTTGAGGTCCCTACTCCCAGGCCACAACACACTGGGTATGTCACAAATGGCACCCTATTCCATATATAGTGCACTATTGGCCCTGGTCAAAAGTAGTGCACTACATAGGGAATAGGGTGCCCTTTGAGACTCAGACCCAGCCTCGCCTTGGAGCTGTTTACAGTTAAGTGAGTGCATACATTTTCATACTGCCACCCCCCCGAGTTTAGATAGATGTTACCTAGCAACACTGGTCCAGCAACTTCTAGCCTGCTGATTCTTAAATGTGTTGTTTGTGTGTGTGTGTGTGTGTGTGTGTGTGTGTGTGTGTGTCACTGTGTGTCTGTTCTCTATTGATGGGTTAGTTTGGATATTAGCAGTGCAGTTCTCACACTGACTGACAGTCACTCATAGTGTGTGTTGTCATGCAATGTCCTTCGACCCCGGTGCATTTTATAATGTCCTTTGAGCTGGATTTGGACCTGTGTGGTCTGGCCTTACCCCTGGTCTGACTCTCTACCCCCCTGGTCTGTCTCTATCCCCCTGGTCTGTCTCTATCCCCCTGGTCTGTCTCTATCCCCCTGGTCTGTCTCTCTATCCCCCTGGTCTGTCTCTCTATCCCCCTGGTCTGTCTCTATCCCCCTGGTCTGTCTCTATTCCCCTGGTCTGTCTCTATCCCCCTGGTCTGTCTCTATCCCCCTGGTCTGTCTCTATCCCCCTGGTCTGTCTCTCTATCCCCCTGGTCTGTGTCTCTATCCCCCTGGTCTGTCTCTATCCCCCTGGTCTGTCTCTCTATCCCCCTGGTCTGTCTCTACCCCCCTGGTCTGTCTCTCTATCCCCCTGGTCTGTCTCTCTATCCCCCTGGTCTGTCTCTCTATCCCCCTGGTCTGTCTCTCTACCCCCTGGTCTGTCTCTCTATACCCCCAGGTCTGTCTCTCTATCCCCCTGGTCTGTCTCTCTACCCCCCTGGTCTGTCTCTATCCCCCTGGTCTGTCTCTATCCCCCTGGTCTGTCTCTATCCCCCTGGTCTGTCTCTATCCCCTGGTCTGTCTCTATCCCCCTGGTCTGTCTCTCTATCCCCCTGGTCTGTCTCTCTATCCCCCTGGTCTGTCTCTATCCCCCTGGTCTGTCTCTCTACCCCCCTGGTCTGTCTCTATCCCCCTGGTCTGTCTCTATCCCCCTGGTCTGTCTCTATCCCCCTGGTCTGTCTCTATCCCCCTGGTCTGTCTCTATCCCCCTGGTCTGTCTCTCTATCCCCCTGGTCTGTCTCTCTATCCCCCTGGTCTGTCTCTACCCCCCTGGTCTGTCTCTCTATCCCCCTGGTCTGTCTCTCTATACCCCAGGTCTGTCTCTCTATCCCCCTGGTCTGTCTCTATCCCCCTGGTCTGTCTCTACCCCCCTGGTCTGTCGCTATCCCCCTGGTCTGTCTCTCTATCCCCTGGTCTGTCTCTCTACCCCCCTGGTCTGTCGCTATCCCCCTGGTCTGTCTCTCTATCCCCTGGTCTGTCTCTCTATCCCCCTGGTCTGTCTCTATCCCCCTGGTCTGTCTCTCTATCCCCTGGTCTGTCTCTCTATCCCACTGGTCTGTCTCTATCCCCCTGGTCTGTCTCTCTATCCCCCCTGGTCTGTCTCTCTATCCCCCTGGTCTGTCTCTCTATCCCCCTGGTCTGTCTCTATCCCCCTGGTCTGTCTCTCTATCCCCCTGGTCTGTCTCTCTATCCCCCCTGGTCTGTCTCTCTATCCCCCCTGGTCTGTCTCTATCCCCCTGGTCTGTCTCTCTATCCCCCCTGGTCTGTCTCTCTATCCCCCTGGTCTGTCTCTCTATCCCCCTGGTCTGTCTCTCTACCCCCCTGGTCTGTCTCTCTATACCCCAGGTCTGTCTCTCTATCCCCCTGGTCTGTCTCTCTACCCCCCTGGTCTGTCTCTATCCCCCTGGTCTGTCTCTATCCCCCTGGTCTGTCTCTATCCCCCTGGTCTGTCTCTATCCCCCTGGTCTGTCTCTATCCCCCTGGTCTGTCTCTATCCCCCTGGTCTGTCTCTCTATCCCCCTGGTCTGTCTCTCTATCCCCCTGGTCTGTCTCTATCCCCCCTGGTCTGTCTCTCTACCCCCCCTGGTCTGTCTCTATCCCCTGGTCTGTCTCTATCCCCCTGGTCTGTCTCTATCCCCCTGGTCTGTCTCTATCCCCCCTGGTCTGTCTCTATCCCCCCTGGTCTGTCTCTCTATCCCCCCTGGTCTGTCTCTCTATCCCCCTGGTCTGTCTCTACCCCCCTGGTCTGTCTCTCTATCCCCCTGGTCTGTCTCTCTATACCCCAGGTCTGTCTCTCTATCCCCCTGGTCTGTCTCTATCCCCTGGTCTGTCTCTACCCCCCTGGTCTGTCGCTATCCCCCTGGTCTGTCTCTCTATCCCCTGGTCTGTCTCTCTATCCCCCTGGTCTGTCTCTATCCCCCTGGTCTGTCTCTCTATCCCCTGGTCTGTCTCTCTATCCCACTGGTCTGTCTCTATCCCCCTGGTCTGTCTCTCTATCCCCCTGGTCTGTCTCTCTATCCCCCTGGTCTGTCTCTCTATCCCCCTGGTCTGTCTCTATCCCCCTGGTCTGTCTCTCTATCCCCCTGGTCTGTCTCTCTATCCCCCTGGTCTGTCTCTCTATCCCCCTGGTCTGTCTCTATCCCCCTGGTCTGTCTCTCTATCCCCCTGGTCTGTCTCTCTATCCCCCTGGTCTGTCTCTATTCCCCTGGTCTGTCTCTATCCCCCTGGTCTGTCTCTCTATCCCCCTGGTCTGTCTCTATCCCCCCTGGTCTGTCTCTCTATCCCCCCTGGTCTGTCTCTCTATCCCCCTGGTCTGTCTCTCTATCCCCCCTGGTCTGTCTCTATCCCCCTGGTCTGTCTCTATCCCCCTGGTCTGTCTCTCTATCCCCCTGGTCTGTCTCTATCCCCCTGGTCTGTCTCTATCCCCCTGGTCTGTCTCTCTATCCCCCTGGTCTGTCTCTCTATCCCCCTGGTCTGTCTCTATCCCCCTGGTCTGTCTCTATCCCCCTGGTCTGTCTCTCTATCCCCCTGGTCTGTCTCTATCCCCCTGGTCTGTCTCTCTATCCCCCTGGTCTGTCTCTCTATCCCCCTGGTCTGTCTCTCTATCCCCCTGGTCTGTCTCTCTATCCCCCTGGTCTGTCTCTCTATCCCCCTGGTCTGTCTCTATCCCCCTGGTCTGTGATTATTTGGTCTATCCTTTCGACCACTGTGCATTTTATATGGTACATCGAGACCGGTTGGAACCAACGACCCAAGAAACACAACAATGTTTGACCTCTTTTCCTGTCAGGGAGGCCTGTGGACTAGCTTGTGTAATGTGAACATACCTCACCCCTGGCCCAACAGACCGTGATAATGTAGGCATGTCTCCCAAATGACACCCTATTCCCTATAGTGGACTACTTTTGACAAGAGTCCTATATAGGGAATAGGGTGCCATTTGGTACTGTATGTGTGTTCCCTATCTGGCCCTGGGCCCAGGCTGCGGTGTCAGAGTCAGGTCTGGAGTTTTTCACACCCCTGCAGTGGCCTGGCACCACTCCAAGAGGTGCTTCTCTTCTCACTGCAGACAACTGGCTTCCGGTTTAACAGAAAAAGTTGAACCACCCTCCTCATCTCCCCCCCACTCACCCACTCACCCCTCTCACCTTTCCTCACCCTCCTCTCCCACGACCCAGACAATCTGAGCACAGTGATCTGTTTACTAAGCGGTTTCCTCTCTCTCAGCATTCCAATCATCTGGCCTGGAATCTCACATAAGCTACAGACCGGGGCTGAGTCCCAAATGGTACCCTATCCAATATATAGTGCACTACTTTTGGTTAAAAGTAGTGCACTACATAGGGAATAGGGTGCCATTTGGGATACACACAGAGATATAAAACTGCTACAGGCGATATCAATACCACTGCTTCAGCTGATGATGAGCCCAGATCCATTTGTCTGGGTTTTATCAGGTGGGAGGAATTACATTTCAATTCCTGGGAGAGAGAGAGAGAGAGAGAGAGAGAGAGAGAGAGTGAGAGAGAGACATATATATAGAGAGAGAGCGAGAGAGACATAGAGAGAGAGAGAGAGAGTCTAAGTCTAAGTGGGCCACTGCCTGTCTCTCTCTCTGCAGAGCTGGTGGGGCCAGGAACCATTCCTCTCTGAGTCACTTGTGGCCGGGGTCATGTCATTAAACACTGTCGCACCCATTCAGCAGCACAGCCAAAACGGTCCAAGCAGATACAGGGTCAGAGCGGGCCAGAGACCGGAACAAACAGGGACACCCCACATGAAAAAATACTATTGTTTTCACTGTAGTGTTTTCGCAGACTTTACTGTAGTATACACTGTAGTGTTTTTGCGGACTGAAGTATACTGCAATATTTACTGTAGTGTTTTCGTGGACTGAAGAATACTGCAATATTTACTGTAGTGTTTTTGTGGACTGAAGTATACTGTAGTATACACTGTCGTGTTTTTGCGGACTGAAGTGTACTGCAATATTTACTGTAGTGTTTTTGCGGACTGAAGTATACTGTAGTATACACTGTCGTGTTTTTGGACAAATTGTAAAGGAGCACATTTTCCATAACCTGTAGGTAGGTAGGACTGGTTTCTATAACCTGTAGGGAACACAATATGGTCTATACTTGGTGTGTAGGTTTCTCACTTGATACATATTGGGACATAGTAGAGGATATATGGGCAGGTAATATGCAAATAGTTTTTTTAAATGTAGTGTTTTTGCAGACATTTCTTTAGTATTTACTGTAGTATTCTACAGTGTACTACAACATTCAATACTAAGTACTACACATTATTGTTTTTTTTATGTTAGTGGTTGTATTAATTTGGGATCTGTCGCATCCCACAACTGTCCCGGACTATGTTTGGAATATTTATTTCTCGCACAGAATAGACTAGGTCAACTTTTGTACTATGGGGGATAGTAGATTGACATAGGCTAGTGCTTTTGCTGTTCGTTAGGCCTACTCATCTTGTTGGCTGACGAAAAGTAAATGTGGACAGTTCTTCCAATATCTTCAATTTGTGCCTCGGAATTGGATAAGGACGCGGGCAGTTGCGTCTGTCTTCACTTGTAGCCTGTGAGAAAGACCTGATCACATGACTGGGAGCCATGTGAGTGAGAGGTGCTTCGGCACGCAGCGGGGAGAAGGGAATTATAATTATTATATTCAGCCCAAGGGCACAACGGCCACAACAGGCACAGATTTTTTTAGGGGGATTATGGCCACACAAAGGGGAAATTCGAGCCATTATCAAATGCTTGTCAAATTGTGAATGAGAGACTGATGAAGTGTGAACAGCCTGTGCAAAAAACTAAGCAGAGCTCATGCCTTTCATGCGACTTTTTCAAATCATCATTGGTCGCATCATGCAGCCTTAGAATGTATTAAAAATCAAAACATATAGCCCAACATTTGTATCACAACTAAAGTTAAATAAATAACTCTAAATTAAGCATATAGGAGGACCTGTTTCTTTGTTAACCGCTCAACACAGAATAGTGCGCACTACCTCAAATCATTTGGAGAAAACATCCTTTCTATTTTATTCAGCTTTGTTCAACTGTATTCTTCATACTATAAAATAATATAAAATAATGCCATGGAATTCTAAGCAAATCTTGTCTGCTAAATGAACTAGTGTAGCCCACAGCCATTTGGCATTGCCAGATCAGAGCCTAACATAAGGACAACTCAGTGTATGCTATTCTGTTCATCTCAAAGAGACTACATTTTCTTCATATTGTGTTTCTTTAGACCTGTCTAAAATAAATAATGGTTATATTGTGATGGTGTAGGCTATGGATTTATTAGACTTTTTCAAATGTAGATGTTCCAAAGGTCTGCATCAGTGGCTTGTAGGCTATGTGTGGAAACCAGGAGATGTTAAATGTGTTAATGTTAATTGACGGTCAATTACCGTGAGACCGGCAGTTATTTGCTTGACAATCACCGGCTGACAATAATGTCATGACCGCCACAGCCCTAGTGCTGAGTGTTTGTCAATACCAATACGTTAAGGGAAAAGCAATGTCATGATGAGTAGACTATCTTTATTGGTTAACAGACTGCACTGGTCATTGACTGCTGCAGCAGTGACATAGCAATTACAACAGAGCGATAAGGATGAGTTATGAGATAGATGTGTGTGTGTGACAGCGATCAAATGAAAGTAAATACAATTATTTCATATATTGACTCCTCAGCATGACACACTAACTACCTTCTCTCTCTCTCTCCTCTCTCTCTCTCTCTCTCTCTCTCTCTCTCTCTCTCTCTCTCTCTCTCTCTCTCTCTCATCTTTAATGACAGTCTTTAACAGATCCCCATCTATCCTGATGGAATGAAGAGAGAGAGAGAGAGAGAGAGAGAGAGAGAGAGAGAGAGAGAGAGAGAGAGAGAGAGAGAGAGAGAGAGAGAGAGAGAGAGAGAGAGAGAGAGAGAGAGAGAGAGAACGAGAGAGAGAGAACGAGAGATGGGAGAGAGAGAGAGGGGACAGAGAGACAGAATGAGAGTGAGAGAGAGCGAGAGAGAGAGCGAGAGAGAGAGAGAGAGAGAGAGAGGGCAGAGCGACAGAACGAGAGAGCGAACGAGAGAGAACGAGAGAGAGAGAATGAAAGAATGGCATATTATTATATTATAAAGAAAGATAGAAAGAGAGATAGCTCAAACATAGCCCCATCTCAGGGTGCCATTTGAGAAGCAGACATTATGTACACACAGGCACGCACACACGCACGCACACACACACGCTCTGCAAGTCGCTACGTCCTGGTCGTCAAGGAGATGGTTGCCTCTGGCGTCACCGAGCAATACTTTCTCAGGGACCAGAGGAGACGAACAGGTTGTGTGTGTGTGAGTTTGTGCCACTGTGTGTGTGTGTGTATGTGTGCGTGCGACTGTGTGTGTGTGTGTGTGTGTGAGGAATAAGAATCAGTTTGAATAGCTCTCTCCAACTGCCGTTCTGCGGCCAACAAGGCAGAGTTCATCTCAGCCTATGCTACCCTCCAGTCCCTCGACTTCTTGGCGCTGACGGAAACATGGATTTTCACAGAAAACACTGCTACTCCTACTGCTCTTTCCTCGTCTGATCATGTGTTCTCGCATACCCCGAGAGCATCTGGTCAGCGCGGCAGTGGCACAGGAATCCTAATCTCTCCCAAGTGGACATTCTCTCTTTTTCCCCTGACCCATCTGTCTATCTCCTCATTTGAATTCCATGCTGTCACAGTCACTAGCCCATTCAAGCTTAACATCCTTATCATTTATTGCCCTCCAGGTTCCCTTGGAGAGTTCATCAATGAGCTTGACGCCTTGATAAGTTATTTTCCTGAGGATGGCTCACCCCTCACAGTTCTGGGTGACTTTAACCTCCTGACGTCTGCCTTTGACTCATTTCTCTCTGCCTCCTTCTTTCCACTCCTTTCCTCTTTTGACCTCACCCTCTCACCGTCCCCCCCTACTCACAAGGCAGGCAATACACTTGACCTCATCTTTACTAGATGCTGTTCTTCTACTAATCTCACTGCAACTCCCCTCCAAGTCTCCGACCACTACTTTGTATCCTTTTCTCTCTCGCTCTCCTCCAACACTATTCACTCTGCCCCTACTCAGATGGTAATGTGCCGTCGCAACCTTCGCTCTCTCTCTCCCGCTACTCTCTCCTCTTCCATCCTATCATCTCTTCCCTCTGCTAAATCCTTCTCCCTCCGATCTCCTGATTCTGCCTCCTCAACCCTCCTCTCCTCCCTTTCTGCATCTTTTGACTCTCTATGTCCCCTATCCTCCCGGCCGGCTCGGTCCTCCCATCCTGCTCCGTGGCTTGACGACTCATTGCGAGCTCAGGCAGCCGAGCGGAAATGGAGGAAAACTAGACTCCCTGCGGACCTGTCATCTTTTCACTCCCTCCTCTCTACATTCTCTTCCTCTGTTTCCGCTGCTAAAGCCACTTTCTACCACTCTAAATTTCAAGACTCTGCCTCTAACCCTAGGAAGCTATTTGCCACCTTCTCCTCCCTGCTGAATCCTCCTCCTCCTCCCCCTCCCTCCTCCCTCTCTGTGGATGACTTCCAACCATTTTGAAAAGAAGGTTGACGACATCCGATCCTCATTTATTAAGTAAAATGACACTGCTGGTCCTGCTCACACTGCCCTACCCTATGCTTTGACTTCTTTCTCCCCTCTCTCTCCAGATGAAATCTTGTGACTTGTGACGGCCGGCCGCCCAACAACCTGACCGCTTGACCCTATCCCCTCCTCTCTTCTCCAGACCATTTCCGGAAACCTTCTCCCTTACCTCACCTCGCTCATCAACTCATCCTTGACCGCTGGCCATGTCCCTTCCGTCTTCAAGAGAACCTACACTCGATCCCTCCGATGTCAACAACTACAGACCAGTATCCCTTCTTTCTTTTCTCTCCAAAACTTTTGAGCGTGCCGTCTCTAGCCAACTCTCCTGCTATCTCTCTCAGAATGACCTTCTTGATCCAAACCAGTCAGGTTTCAAGACTGGTCATTCAACTGAGACTGCTCTTCTCTGTGTCACGGAGGCTCTCCGCACTGCTAAAGCTAACTCTTTCTCCTCTGCTCTTATCCTTCTAGACCTATCTGCTGCCTTTGATACTGTGAACCATCAGATCCTCCTCTCTACCCTCTCCGAGTTGGGCATCTCTGGCGCTGCTCACTCTTGGATTGCGTCCAACCTGACAGATCGCTCCAACCAGGTGGCGTGGCGAGAATCTGTCTCCGCACCACATGCTCTCACCACTGGTGTCCCCCAGGGCTCAGTTCTAGGCCCTCTCCTATTCTCTCTATACACCAAGTCACTTGGCTCTGTCATATCCTCACATGGTCTCTCCTATCATTGCTACGCAGACGACACACAATTCATTTTCTCCTTTCCCCCTTTTGATAGCCAGGTGGCGAATCGCATCTCTGCATGTCTGGCAGACATATCAGTGTGGATGTCGGCTCACTACCTCAAGCTTAACCTCGGCAAGACGGAGCTGGTCTTCCTCCCGGGGAAGGACTGCCCTCTCCATGATCTTGCAATCACGGTTGACAACTCCATTGTGTCTTCCTCCCAGAGTGCAAAGAACCTTGGCGGGACCCTGGACAACACCCTGTCGTTCTCCGCTAACATCAAAGCGGTGACCCGATCCTGCAGGTTCACGCTCTACAACATTCGCAGAGTACGACCCTACCTCACACAGAAAGCGGCACAGGTCCTAATCCAGGCACTTGTCATCTCCCATCTGGATTACTGTAACTCGCTGTTGGCTGGGCTCCCTGCCTGTGCCATTAAACCCCTACAACTTATCCAGAATGCTGCAGCCCGTCTGGTGTTCAACCTTCCCAAGTTCTCTCATGTCACCCCGCTCCTCTGCACACTCCACTGGCTTCCAGTTGAGGCTCGCATCTACTACAAGACCATGGTGCTTGCCTACGGAGCTGTGAGGGGAACGGCACCTCCTTACCTTCAGGTTCTGATCAGACCCTACACCCAAACGACGGCACTACGTTCATCCACCTCTGGCCTGCTGGCTCCCCTACCTCTACGGAAGCACAGTTCCTGCTCAGCACAGTCAAAGCTATTCGCTGCTCTGGCACCCCAATGGTGGAACAAGCTCCCCCGCGACGCCAGGACAGCGGAGTCACTGACCACCTTCCTGAGACACTTGAAACCCTACCTCTTTAAGGAATACCTGGAATAGTATAAAAGTAATCCTTCTACCCCACCCTCCCCCACCCCCCCATAAAAAAAAGAAAGAAAAAAAGGTGGTATCATAAGGTGAATGCACCAATTTGTAAGTCGCTCTGGATAAGAGTGTCTGCTAAATGATGTAAATGTAAATGTAGTAGGAGCATATAAGGCTATACGGTTCTACCATGTTAACATTCCAAGGTTTGTCTCTGAAAGTGAAGCTGGTTAATTAATAACCCCCACATGATATCACAGATCCGAGATAAACACAGCAATGCTTTAACGTTTGACATTTGAAACCAAGGACGATTCATTATGAATGTATATGCACACAAAAAATAAAAAAACAATGAATAATTGTTTTGGGTCATTTAGCAGACGCTCTTATCCAGAGCAATTAGGGTTAAGTGCCTTGCTCAAGGGCACATCGACAGATTTTTCACCTAGTCGGCTCGGGGATTAGAACCAGCGACCTCTCGGTTACTGGCACAACGCTCTTAACCACTAAGCTACCTGCCGCCAAATGGCACCCTCTTCTGTTTCATATTCATTCATCAATGTCTTAATCATTACTCTCCGGTAGGCAGGAATGCTGATGGGTCCTGATAGAAGCAGAGAAAACCCAAACTAAGCCTGCTGGAGGAAGTTTGTAGATGACCCATGCTTCCCAAGAAGTGAAGTCCTCATTCTACACATTTCTCTCAAAGTGTACACTCACACACTTTCTTATATGATGCAAAAAATAGGCTACTGGTTTTCCGATCTGAGAAATCACTGCACATCCACTATCCCATCAGCCCAGTCAGGCAATTAATTAACTTGTGTACACTTGCTTACCACATGCATACCACATGCTTACCACATGCATACCACATGCATACCACATTACAATCAAAAAGAAGGCTGTATACTTGCATGGATTTAACAATGGTGGAAACTCACTCCAAGTAATGCTTACATCAATCAATCATACGATTTTAAATCCCTAACAGGGGAGTGTTCACTTCTGGAAAAGGGTGGTGAATAATTCTGCCTGTTTATTATTCATTCATTAATAATTTCTACCCCGCAGACAGGAAGCCTCCTGGGCTTGGATCCAAAATGGTGTCTCACCTTCAGCTTGTGCTCATGCTCCTTGTTGACGCGGGTCAGCAGCTGGGCCTTGCGTCGGTTCAGGGCGTCAATGAGGGCGTCACACTGAGCCACCAGACAGGCTTCGAACTCTACACCGTTCTCCTGCAGGACAGACAGACAGTCAGACAGACAGACAGACAGCTGGGACACACAGACGGTCAGCCAGTCAGACAGACAGACAGACAGACAGACAGACAGACAGACAGCTGGGACACACAGACGGTCAGCCAGTCAGACAGACAGACAGACAGACAGACAGACAGACAGACAGACAGACAGACAGACAGACAGACAGACAGACAGACAGACAGACAGACAGACAGACAGACAGCTGGGACACAAGGCCGTGTGGACAGACTTTGAAGAACACATGAAGACAGGAATGACAGACGGGAAGGTAGTATGTATCCTTCCTACGTTTAAAAAAAACAGGCAAACTGACAGACACAGAGAAAATGTGAGGCCGTATGTATCAAGCTTCTCAGAGCAGGAGGGCTGATCTTATTTTTATTTTAATAAATCAGATGAATAAGATTATATGGACAGATCCTAGATCTGCAGTCCTACTCTGAGACGTTTGATTCATACAACCCCATAATCATTGAAACACATGTAACTCTGAAATGAAGCAGACCAGATGCTGACTGTCGGAGCAAAAGATGGCAGACTACTGGGAAAGGAACAGTCATGACTATTGGTAGTCTTTGTAGACTATTTGTAGTTTCTGTAGCGTCTGTAGACTATTTGTAGTTTTTATAGCGTTTGTAGACTATTTGTAGTTTTTGTAGCGTTTGTAGACTATTTGTAGTTTTTGTAGCGTTTGTAGACTATTTGTAGTTTGGGGGTGGTAGAATATCTGAAGTCCATTTTTGTAATATTTTTTTTTACTATGTGAAGAATATTTGTAGTTTGAAACAAGTTCATTGTGGTGAACAGACTGAAGAAACAAGTGTAGTGAAAGAGGTTTGGAGATGCCATTGAGATCTACTTCTTAGGGTAAATGTTGTTGTTGTATAATTTGGTTCCATCAAGGTAAGGTACCACCACCAGGTATTGTTTGATTGTCTCCTGTATCTGCAGATACAGTATTATGCTCAGCTCTGGCCACCCAACCCAACTCTACCCCTCCATTCCACTCCTCTCCTTCTCCTCCTCTCCTCCTTCTCCTCCTTCTTCTCCTCTCCTCCTCTCCTCCTCTCCTCCTCCTTCTCCTCCTTCTCCTCCTCTCCTCCTCTCCTTCTCTCCTCCTCTCCTCCTCTCCTCCTTCTCCTCCTTCTCCTCCTTCTCCTCCACTTCTCACCTTCAGTGTTCCCCACCCTGATGTCACTAGTAAGGGTCTCCCTGGACCATCAGCGGGCTGTGTGACAAGAAGAGGAGTCAGCTTGGACATCTGATCTAATCCAGAGAAATAGAATGCTTTGCTCCAAAAGGAGACACTCAAAATGGCCACCAGAGAGTCCACCCATTATGGCATCATTGACCTGAATGGGGATACCCATTCAACTCATTGTAATTCTATGATCTACCCCTTCATCCCACCCTGTTGTCTGGGCAACGGCTTAGCTCTGTCTATGGCATCTAGTGTTACCGTACTATTTAGCTACTGTTGTTAGGTATCGCGGTAACGCTTCAGGCGAAGTTCACAGTTGTCAATGCTTAAAGTTCTATACATGTTAGTAAACTAAAAGGCGTCAGCAAGCTTCATTCGGCGAACCGAACGAGTGTGCTCGCATACTCCCTTGAAAGACCTTCGCTTGAAAAACGAGATAAAAGCAGCAATAGTACTGTTTGTCCATCTTGAGACGCTGTAGCCAATATACATTTCCTCAAAATAGTCAGAATTAATCTAAGATAACTCAAGAAATCTGTCATTAATTTTGACGTTTTTTTGCAGAGGAGATCTTAGTCTCGCAATTGTACATCTAACTGAGATGTTTGGTGCAGTATTTCTCATTGAAACACTGTGCATGAAAACGAGTCGTCTCTCGTTGAACGACAAGAATCCCTACTGTTGATCAATCATCGACGAAGGGGCGTAGACTTCGGCTACCTACTTCGGCTTGCCTCCAGGAGAAATTGAGTGTGCCCGAACAGCCGAAAAAACCCTCACCGAAGTCCAAAACGAACAAAAACGTCACAAAATGGCATCATAATATACAGTGAGGGAAAAAAGTATTTGATCCCCTGCTGATTTTGTACGTTTGCCCACTGACAAAGACATGATCAGTCTATAATTTGAATGGTAGGTTTATTTGAACAGTGAGAGACAGAATAACAACAAAAAAATCCAGAAAAACGCATATCAAAAATGTTATGAATTTATTTGCATTTTAATGAGGGAAATAAGTATTTGACCCCTCTGCAAAACATTACTTAGTACTTGGTGGCAAAACCCTTGTTGGCAATCACAGAGGTCAGACGTTTCTTGTAGTTGGCCACCAGGTTTGCACACATCTCAGGAGGGATTTTGTTCCACTCCTCTTTGCAGATCTTCTCCAAGTCATTAAGGTTTCGAGGCTGACGTTTGGTAACTCGAACCTTCAGCTCCCTCCACAGATTTTCTATGGGATTAAGGTCTGGAGTCTGGCTTGGCCATTCCAGGACCTTAATGTGCTTCTTCTTGAGCCACTCCTTTATCGCCTTGGCCGTGTGTTTTGGGTCATTGTTGTCAGGTTTTGGCCATGACTGTTCGGGTTTTGGTCACTAGATGTCCCCATTGCACCTTTTTTGTACCTTTTGTTTTTCTTGCTCTAATTATTGTTTGCACCTGTAGGTCATTCCCTTGTTAGTATTTATACCCTGTGTGTTCCTCAGTTCCTTGCTCAGTGTTTGGTAGTTAGCACCCAGCCCCAGCCCAAGCCTTGTTTTATATAGATATTTCTCTGGTGGGATTTTCCAGAGGTTCTCTGGTTTAGTTCTTGTGTTTTGTTTGAGTAGTCTTTTGAGGTTTGTTTTTCCCTGCTGTTTTTTACCACTTTGTGGAGTTTCTTTTGTTTTTTGGAGGTTTTCCTCTTTGTGCCTCTTGGCTTTATTTTTTGGACATTGTGGATTTAGTTTCTTTGCCTGAAGATTTTGTTCTTTAATTAAACCACCATCTCTAGTACAGCTGTGTCTGCCTCATCTTCTGGGTTCTGACAATTATTAGTGACTGTTTCTCGCACCGGGTCGTGACAGAAACACTGAGCCATTATTATGAACCCAGAGGCAGCCAGTACCCAGGATCTTTTTCCATGCTGTCCCACCATGAGGGGACTGTCCAACGCCACGAAGCTGCTCTGGTTCAGCAAGAGGCCTTAATGGCTAGACATTCTCAACTTCTGTCAGAGATGCTGACTTCCATAAAGCAGATTTCGGATTGACTTTCCCCGGCAACCGCTTCTGCTCCAGTTCATCCGATTCAAGGGCCCCTGGCAGTTAATCCCCTGGCTGAACCTCGTCTGCCGCCTCCCCAACGGTTCTCAGGGGATCCGAGTGTTTGTAAGGGGTTTTTCACCCAATGTTCTCTCTCCTTTGAGCTGCAACCATCGTCGTTTCCCACCGACCGGTCCAAGATAGCATATATCATCACCCTGCTGTCGGAAAAGGCCCTAGCCTGGGCTACTGCTGTGTGGGATGCCCAAAGTCCCTGCTGTGCCAGCTACTCTACCTTTGCTGAAGAATTCAAGCGAGTGTTTCAAGGTCCTACCAACGGCCCTGACTCAGCCAAACAGCTCCTGACTCTCCGCCAAGGTCGGCGCAGCGTGACGGACTATGCCATCCAGTTCCGCACTGTGGCAGCAGCAAGTGGCTGGAACGACGAGGCGCTCACAGTGTGTTTTTTGAAGGGTCTTTCTGACACCATCCAAGATGAACTGGCCACTCGGGAACCACCGGACAACCTCGAGTCCCTTATCAAGTTGGCTTCACGCATAGACCAGCGTCTGAGAGAGAGAGAACAAAACCATAGACCGCTCACCCTAGCTCCTATCGGTTCCAGCTCCGAGTCTCCACCTTTATCCTCGCTGGCTCCACCAGAACCCATGCAGGTTGGACGCATCTCCCAGGCTGAGAGAGACCGCCGGATGAGGGAGCGATGCTGTCTATATTGTGGCAAACCGGGCCATTTCCGCTCCACGTGTCCCGGGCTCCAGGGAAACGCACTCTCCCGTGCAGGCCTGGGAGGACTGTAACGGGAAACATAACCTCCTCCCATCCATCCAACTCCCGCCTGCTCATTCCAGTTACCCTTTCCTGGGACGACCACGAGTTTTCTCTTCAAGCCTTGGTAGACTCTGGAGCCGCAGGTAACTTCATGGATGGGATCTGGGCGAAGGAGAATGGCGTTCCTTCTGAACCTCTAAGTGACCCCATAAGGGTTACTACGTTGGATAGAAGTCCTTTGGGATCTGGACTTGTCACTCGTGCCACTACCCCCCTTACGACTTTCAGTTTCCCAACACCAGGAAGTGATGAACTTTCATCTGATCTCCTGTTCCGAGTTTCCTCTCGTCCTTGGTTATCCCTGGCTTCACAGCCATAACCCTCACATCGACTGGTCTGTGGGCACTATCAAGCAGTGGGGTCCCTACGTGCCAAGCCACTTGTATCTTCCCGAGTTCCCAGAGTTCTCCTTCCGAGTCTCTAGAATCCATCGACTTGTCCCGAGTTCCCGAGTGTTACCATGACCTCAAACTGGTATTTAGCAAACAGAGGGCCACCAAACTACCACCCCATAGACCTTACGATTGCACCATCGACCTGTTGCCGGGGACCTGCCCTCCCAGGGGTCGGATCTTTTCCCTTTCTCCTCCCGAACGAGCTGCTATGGATACCTACATCAAGGACGCTCTGACAGCAGGCCTCATGCGTCCATCTACCTCGCCGGGCGGGAGCAGGGTTTTTCTTTGTGGCCAAGAAAGACGGTGGATTACGACCTTGCATCGACTACCGGGGACTCAATGCCATAACCGTCCGTAACCGCTACCCGCTACCCCTTATGGCCACAGCCTTTGAGCTGCTCCAGGAAGCAGTTGTCTTCACTAAGCTTGACCTGCGGAACGCATACCATCTTGTGCGGATCAAACCCGGGGACGAGTGGAAGACCGCTTTCAACACGCCTACTGGTCACTACGAATACTCGGTGATGCCCTTCGGCCTGACCAACGCTCCGGCTGTGTTCCAAGCGCTCATAAACGATGTGCTTAGGGATATGCTTAACATCTTTGTGTTTGTTTACTTGGATGACATCCTCATCTTTTCGAGCTCCCTTCAAGAACACACTAAGCATGTCAGACAAGTGCTCAAACGCCTCCTAGACAGCCATTTGTACGTTAAGCCGGAGAAGTGTGAATTCCATTCCTCTCGAGTACAATTCCTGGGATTTATAGTGGAACCCGGACAAGTCCAGATGGACCCCAAGAAGGTAGAGGCGGTAGCGGATTGGCCCACCCCCAAGTCCGTTAAGGAAGTTCAGCGTTTCCTGGGCTTCACCAACTTTTACCGCAAGTTCATCAAGAACTTCAGCTCGGTGGCAGCCCCTCTCTCGGCGGTAACCAAGGGTGGCAACACAAGGTTTCTGTGGGGTAGAGAAGCTGAGACGGCCTTCCAAGGACTCAAGCAGCGCATCCTCTCTGCTCCCATCCTGACACTACCAACGGCGGATGAACCTTTTGTGGTGGAGGTAGACGCATCAGAGGTTGGGGTTGGAGCTGTCCTGTCTCAGAGGGGTGAAGACAAGAAGCTTCATCCTTGCGCCTTCTTCTCTCACCGGCTTACCCCGGCCGAGAGGAATTACGATGTGGGGGATCGTGAACTCCTAGCGGTTAAGATGGCATTGAAGGAATGGAGACACTGGCTCGAGGGGGCTTCTCAACCGTTTCAAGTGCTTACGGACCACAAGAATCTGGAGTATATCCAGCAGGCGAAGCGGTTGAACGCCAGACAAGCTCGATGGTCTCTTTTCTTCAGCCGATTTCAGTTTATCCTCACCTATAGACCCGGGTCGAAGAATCTCAAACCGGACGCCTTGTCACGAATCTACTCTCCTGCCATTCGAGAAGATACTGACATGACTGTCCTTCCGGCCGCTAAGATCGTGGCTCCGATCTCGTGGCAAGTGGAGGATACCGTGAAACAAGCTCAAGCCATCGAACCGGGCCCTGGAGGAGGTCCTGCTAATCGGTTGTTTGTTCCCAAGGCAGCAAGGTCCCAAGTCCTTCGGTGGGGGCACTCCTCTCGCCTCACCTGTCACCCGGGCGTAGGCCGCACCTTGGAGTTCATCCAGCGTAAGTTCTGGTGGCCCACCATAAAAGAAGACGTTGCCACTTTCATCAAGGCCTGTTCCGTGTGCTGCCAGGGCAAATCTTCTCACCTCCGCCCTCAAGGACTCCTTCACCCTCTATCTATTCCCCACCCGACCCTGGTCCCATATCTCGTTGGACTTTATTACTGGCCTTCCTCCGTCCCATGGTAATACTACGATCCTAGTCATCATCGACAGGTTTTCTAAGGCGGCCAGGTTTGTTCCTTTGACCAAATTACCTTCTGCCAAGGAAACAGCTGAGTTGGTGATTAACCATGTGTTCCGAGTCTTTGGGATTCCGCAAGATATGGTTTCCGACAGAGGTCCCCAGTTCGCCTCAAGGTTTTGGAAGGCCTTCTGCCAACTCATAGGGGCCACGGCCAGTTTATCTTCAGGGTACCATCCGAGTCCAATGGCCAAACTGAGAGGATGAATCAGGAGCTGGAAACCACCCTCAGATGCATGGTTTCCAACAACCCGTCCACTTGGTCATCCTTCATTGTTTGGGCCGAGTACGCGCACAACACCTTGTGCTCCTCCTCCACTGGTATGTCCCCGCATGAGTGTCAGTTTGGCTATGCGCCTCTATTGTTCCCGGACCAGGAGGCAGAAGTCAGAGTGCCTTCAGCCTCGAGGTTCATCAGACGCTGTCGGCTTACGTGGAAGAAGGCACGTCTTAATCTTCTGCGTTCCTCTCAGCAGTACCAACGACAAGCCAACAGAGGTCGCCGTCCCGATCCTACCCTGTACCCCGGCCAGAGAGTATGGCTCTCAACTAAGAACCTACCACTACGGGTGGAGTCTCGCAAGCTGTCCCAGAGGTTCATCGGTCCCTTTAAGATTGCCCGGAGAGTCAATCCCGTTACTTTTCGCCTGCACTTACCCAGATCACTTAAGATCAATCCAACATTTCACATTTCTTTATTAAAACCTGTTGTTTTTTCTCCCCTTATCCCGGCAGGCAGACCTCCCCCCTCCGCCCCGTGTCATCGGTGGCCAGTCGGCTTATACCGTCCCACCGGATACTGGATTCCCGCCGGGTGCAGCGGTCCTGGCAGTATCTGGTGGACTGGGAAGGCTACGGTCCCGAGGAGCGCTCCTGGGTTCCTGCCAAGGACATACTGGACCCTGACCTCATTCGTCAGTTCAGGGCCCTCCACCCTGAGAAGGCTGGTAGGAACGTCAGGAGCCGTTCCTAGGAGGGGGATTCTGTCAGGTTTTGGCCATGACTGTTCGGGTTTTGGTCACTAGATGTCCCCATTGCACCTTTTTTGTACCTTTTGTTTTTTCTTGCTCTAATTATTGTTTGCACCTGTAGGTCATTCCCTTGTTAGTATTTATACCCTGTGTGTTCCTCAGTTCCTTGCTCAGTGTTTGGTAGTTAGCACCCAGCCCCAGCCCAAGCCTTGTTTTATATAGATATTTCTCTGGTGGGATTTTCCAGAGGTTCTCTGGTTTAGTTCTTGTGTTTTGTTTGAGTAGTCTTTTGAGGTTTGTTTTTCCCTGCTGTTTTTTACCACTTTGTGGAGTTTCTTTTGTTTTTTGGAGGTTTTCCTCTTTGTGCCTCTTGGCTTTATTTTTGGACATTGTGGATTTAGTTTCTTTGCCTGAAGATTTTGTTCTTTAATTAAACCACCATCTCTAGTACAGCTGTGTCTGCCTCATCTTCTGGGTTCTGACAATTATTAGTGACTGTTTCTCGCACCGGGTCGTGACAATTGTCATGCTGGAATACCCATCCACGACCCATTTTCAATGCCCTGGCTGAGGGAAGGAGGTTCTCACCCAAGATTTGACGGTACATGGCCCCATCCATCGTCCCTTTGATGCGGTGAAGTTGTCCTGTCCCCTTAGCAGAAAAACACCCCCAAACCATAATGTTTCCACCTCCATGTTTGACGGTGGGGATGGTGTTCATGGGGTCATAGGCAGCATTCCTCCTCCTCCAAACACGGCGAGTTGAGTTTGAATCCAAAGAGCTCAATTTTGGTCTCATCTGACCACAACACTTTCACCCAGTTCTCCTCTGAATCATTCAGGAGTTCATTGGCAAACTTCAGACGGTCCTGTATATGTGCTTTCTTGAGCAGGGGGACCTTGCGGGCGCTGCAGGATTTCAGTCCTTCACGGCGTGTTACCAATTGTTTTCTTGGTGACTATGGTCCCAGCTGCCTTAAGATCATTGACAAGATCCTCCCGTGTAGTTCTGGGCTGATTCCTCACCGTTCTCATGATCATTGCAACTCCACGAGGTGAGATCTTGCATGGAGCCCCAGGCCGAGGGAGATTGACAGTTATTTTGTGTTTCTTCCATTTGCGAATAATCGCACCAACTGTTGTCACCTTCTCACCAAGCTGCTTGGCGATGGTCTTGTAACCCATTCCAGCATTGTGTAGGTCTACAATCTTGTCCCTGACATCCTTGGAGAGCTCTTTGGTCTTGGCCATGGTGGAGAGTTTGGAATCTGATTGATTGATTGCTTCTGTGGACAGGTGTCTTTTATACAGGTAACAAGCTGAGATTAGGAGCACTCCCTTTAAATGTGTGCTCCTAATCTCAGCTCGTTACCTGTATAAAAAACACTAGGGAGCCAGAAATCTTTCTGATTGAGAGAGGGTCAAATACTTATTTCCCTCATTAAAATGCAAATCAATTTATAACATTTTTGACATGCGTTTTTTCTGGATTTTTTTGTTGTTATTCTGTCACTCACTGTTCAAATAAACCTGCCATTAAAATTATAGACTGATCATTTCTTTGTCAGTGGGCAAACATACAAAATCAGCAGGGGATCAAATACTTTTTTCCCTCACTGTATGCACAAACTCTTCTGAACTGTTTCGGCTGGGAAGCATGCGGACGCCTTAAGGAGTACCTAAAGGATGACAGGGGATTGGGGCTATGACTGGGTGAGAGTGTAGGAGGGGCTTGTGATGGCAGGTGGGAGGAGTTATTAGTGTAGGGGGAGGTGCTTGTGACAGCGGAAGGAGGGACTGTGACTGTGTCCCAAATGGCACCCTCTTCCTATATAGTGCTCTACTTTTGACCAAAGCCCTATTAGCCCTGATCAAAAGTAGTGCACTATGTAGGGAATAGGGTGCAATATGGGATGAATCCTATGCCAGTGTAGGTAGGAGGAGCAGTGAGCATTTATTGTACCTGGATGTGCTGCACCATGTTCCTCAGCTGAACCAGGAACTCCTTGGCCTCGGTAGCTCTGTCAGACAGGATGTTGAGGGCCTGGGACAGCTGGCCCTGAGGAGGACAGAGAGAAACATGGTCAGCATTGGACACGTCCATATCAATCAATCAATCAATCAATTGGTCGGAGGTGGTTGGGGGGGAGGGGGGTCGGAGGTGGGGGGTCGGAGGTGGTTGGGGGAAGGGGGTTGGAGGTGGGGGTTGGTGGTGGTTGGGGAAGGGGGGGTTGGAGGTGGGGGGTTGGAGGTGGGCGGTCGGAGGTCGGAGGTGGTTGGGGGAAGGGGGGTTGGAGGTGGGCGGTCGGAGGTCGGAGGTCGGAGGTGGTTGGGGAGAGGGGAGAGGGGGTCGGAGGTGGGGGGTCGGAGGTGGTCATGGGGAAGTGGTTGGTGGTGGTTGGGGGGAGGGTGGTTGAAGGTGGGGGGTCGGAGGTGGTTGGGGGAGGGTGTCGGAGGTGGTTGGGGGTCGGGGGTTGGAGGTGGGAGGTCAGAGGTGGTGGTGGGGGGGCGACAGAGCTTGTTATCTTTCTGGAGGACTGAGGTGGAAGAGAGGGTGAGAGAGAGACTGCTTCATCCGGCCAGAACACAACCCTCAGTTCCAGAACACAACCCTCAGTTCCAGAACACAACCCTCAGTTCCAGAACACAACCCTCAGTTTCCAGAACACAACCCTCAGTTCCAGAACACAACCCTCAGTTCCAGAACACAACCCTCAGTTTCCAGAACACAACCCTCAGTTTCCAGAACACAACCCTCAGTTTCCAGAACACAACCCTCAGTTTCCAGAACACAACCCTCAGTTCCAGAACACAACCCTCAGTTCCAGAACACAACCCTCAGTTTCCAGAACACAACCCTCAGTTCCAGAATACAACCCTCAGTTCCAGAACACAACCCTCAGTTCCAGAACACAACCCTCAGTTTCCAGAACACAACCCTCAGTTCCAGAACACAACCCTCAGTTCCAGAACAGAGCAGTAAACCAGCAGAAAGCTGATACATTGAAAACAACCCAACAACAACACCGTAGATAGACACACTCGCTCTTTGTCAACCTTAGTCTAGGGACCCTCTATGGCTGTGTCCCAAATAGCACCCTTTTTCCTATAAAGTGTCACCATACGGCTCTGGTCAAAAGTAGTGCACTATGTATACAATAGAGTACCATTTGGGATGCAATTTATGTCAATCCAAGTCTATGATCCTTTCTGTCAACCCTCGTCTAGGCATCTCATCTCATGTGAACCGGACCGACCAATGGGAATACAAAAGTACTGAGATAGTAGTAGTATAGTATGCCATTTAGCAGACGCTTTTATCCAAAGCGACTTACAGTCATGCGTGCACACATTTTTGTGTATGGGTGGTCCCGGGGATCGAACCCACTACCTTGGCGTTACAAGCGCCGTGCTCTACCAGCTGAGCTACAGAGGAGCTACAATGACCTTTGACCCTAGGGTTTGGGAAACCCTGACAGCTCCTGCTAACACGACCCCAGTGCACCATGGGACTGTGGCAACAGCCGAGCAAAGAGAGAGAGAGAGAGAGAGAGAGAGAGAGAGAGAGAGGAGAGAGAGCACAGTAGACTACTGTGATGAAGCTGGCCGATGCTTCTCATAAAGGTTTAAAATATGACTGGTACAGGATTTACAAAAAAAAAATATGAGTTTTATTTTCCATAAATATCATAAATAAACAGACTTAAAACAGGCAAAGTTAATAACAAAGCTAAAAGTCATGTGGAGATGAGGTGTAAAATATGCAAACGCTCCTCACATCCTCCTTGACAACCATCCTCCTCTCCCACACCTGTAGCCCTCTATACTCCTACCTGTATACGGGTTGAAAATGGCAGATTTGAACATTGATAAGCACCTACATGTTAACGTAGTGGCAGTACAGTAACATGCTATACATGATGTCAGAGATCAATGGCAGTACAGTAACATGCTATACATGACGTCAGAGCTCAGGCTCTGAGCTTCACAGCTCTGTAAAGGGTTTTGACTGACAGCCGTTCTGAACTTGAGGACCACACGCAACAAGAAGTTTCCCCCCATCCCTCCTGCTGATTGGGCAACTTTAGCACATGTTTTGTTGTCGGAGTGACGGAAATGCTGTAAATTAAAGATGGATTTTTAAGCCTTGAGAGAATTGAGACATGGATTGTGTATGTGTGCCATTCAGAATGTGAATGGGCAAGACAAAAGATTTACAGTGGCTTGCGAAAGTATTCACCCCCCTTGGCATTTTTCCTATTTTGTTGCCTTACAACCTGGAATTAAAATTGATTTTTTGGGGGTTTGTATCATTTGATTTACACAACATGCCTACCACTTTGAATATGCAAAATATTTTTGATTGTGAAACAAACAAGAAATAAGACAAAAAAACAGAAAACTTGAGTGTGCATAACTATTCACCCCCCCAAAGTCAATACTTTGTAGAGCCACCTTTTGCAGCAATTACAGCTGCAAGTCTCTTGGGGTATGTCTCTATAAGCTTGGCACATCTAGCCACTGGGATTTTTGCCCATTCTTCGAGGTAAAACTGCTCCAGCTCCTTCAAGTTGGATGGGTTCCGCTGGTGTACAGCAATTTTTAAGTCATACCACAGATTCTCAATTGGATTGAGGTCTGGGCTTTGACTAGGCCATTCAAAGACATTAAAATGTTCCCCTTAAACCACTCGAGTGTTGCTTTAGCAGTATGCTTAGGGTCATTGTCCTGCTGGAAGGTGAACCTCCGTCCCAGTCTCAAACCTCTGGAAGACTGAAACAGGTTTCCCTCAAGAATTTCCCTGTATTTAGCGCCATCAATCATTCCTTCAATTCTGACCAGTTTCCCAGGCCCTGCCAATGAAAAACATCCCCACAGCATGATGCTGCCACCACCATGCTTCACTGTGGGGATGGTATTCTCAGGGTGATGATAGGTGTTGGGTTTGCGCCAGACATTGCGTTTTCCTTGATGGCCAAAAAGCTCAATTTTAGTCTCATCTGACCAGAGTACCTTCATCCATAAGTTTGGAGAGTCTCCCAAATGCCTTTTGGCAAACACCAAATGTGTTTGCTTATTTCTTTCTTTAAACAATGGCTTTTTTTCTGGCCTCTCTTCCGTAAAGCCCAGCTCTGTGGAGGGTACGGCTTAAAGTGGTCCTATGGACAGATACTCCAATCTCCGCTGTGGAGCTTTGCATCTCCTTCAGGGTTATCTTTGGTCTCTTTGTTGCCTCTCTGATTAATGCCCTCCTTGCCTGGTCCGTGAGTTTTGGTGTGCGGCCCTCTCTTGGCAGGTTTGTTGTGGTGCCATATTCTTTCCATTTTTCCATGCCAGGCGCACCTTTTTAAGTGTGTCAAGAACTGCAACGCTGCTGGGTTCATGCTCAACAGTTTCCCGTGTGTATCAAGAATGGTCCACCACCCAAAGGAAATCCAGCCGATTTGACACAACTGCATTAGAGTCAACATGGGCCAGCATCCCTGTGGAACCCTTTCGACACCTTGTAGTCCATGCCCCCAACGAATTGAGGCTGTTCTGAGGGCAAAAGATGGTGCAACTCAATATTAGGAAGGTGTTCCTAATGTTTTGTACACTCAGTGTAGACTATTTAGTGGGGTCTCAATCAAATGATCCATAGCCTATAGGCTATACGAAGTGCATGCTCGGAAAAGCACAGAGCAAAGTTATATTTCTAAGATAATGAACTTCCTTCCTGAGTCTTTGGCGCTGCTGGGATGGTGTAAATAAAACTACACTGCATTACACACATTTACATTTACATTTTAGTCTTTTAGCAGACGCTCTTATCCAGAGCGACTTACAGTTAGTGACTACACATTTTTTTTTATACTGGCCCCCCGTGGGAATCGAACCCACAACCCTGGCGTTGCAAACGCCATGTTCTACCAACTGAGCTACATCCCTGCCGGCCATTCCCTCCCCTACCCTGGACGACGCTGGGCCAATTGTGCGCCGCCCATGAGTCTCCCGGTCGCGGCCGGCGGCGACAGAGCCTGGATTCGAACCAGGATCTCTAGTGGCACAGTTAGCACTGCGATGCAGTGCCTTAGACCACTGTGCCACTCAGGAGTGGATAAAACCTTTTTTTTGTGCTGCCTAACAATCGGCTGTGCTGTGTAGGCCTACGGTGGCAGATCAGGAGGAGAGTCAAAGGCTACTTCCCGAAAATAAGTTTTGGTTAGGCCTAGTCCAAAAACATGCAATATCGTGACCTCACAATAAGCCAGATTCAAGTAACTTGGTGCTGAAACTTGAAGCGGCAGCCCGTGGCACAGTCAATCGGAAATGGACAGCTCATGGTGCTGAAAGTAGGCAAATTAGAGTAGGTATAATTCAATGGTCTTCATTTTAAATTTACTAACAACAAGAAGGCTTTATGTTGGAGCCTATTTCTTCCTATTTAAGAAATAAGAGGTAGGCCTACCTGTTTGACAGACGAAATTAGGCTATAGGCTGTTATCTATAGATTTTTCAGGCCAATTCCTTCACCCACCATGCACTCTTTAAATAGCCTACCTCTGTGTCAATGAAGGGCTGTTAAGTTAAAACCAAGACTTGAATTGAGGCGGTGTGAGAGGGTATGCCATAGGCCTACCTTTAATTAAAGAAAATGGCAGAAAGCACAGGCCTACCCCTTGTTAGCTTAAGATCAAATAAAATAAAACGGATCTAATTATATAAAGTGATCTATAACAGCGCTTTGGTCCGTGATGCTTTAGGCTAGAAACAAGCTGTGAAATAGCCGTGACGCCGGTGCATATGGGGATATATTCGTTTAGTTTCTTTGACATTCAGAGGTGGAGCTACAACCTTCCATAGCCGAGGAGACAAAACATTAAACTTTTCTTGGGAAGTAATCTAATTTTGTCACTATTCATTGATTAAGCAATTCACTTTCTTAACAGTAGAATATGTTTTAGGGAAACACTTGTGACCTCTCGTTGGGGTTAAGCCACGGAGGAAGAGTAGCAGTCGTTGGGGTTAAGCCACGGAAGAAGAGGAGCAGTTAGACGCTTAGTTTCTGCGTCTGTAGTCGTACTCTGTCTGGAGTGGAAAGGTAGGCCTAACTTTTAAAAGTACCATGCTCAGATTCCTAATGATGTAACAGGATAAACACTGGGAAAACACTGGGAAAGCAGAGAAAACACAGGGAAAACAGAGAAAACACTGGGAAAACAGAGAAAACACTGGGATAACAGAGAAATAAATGGGAAAACAGAGAAAACACTGGGATAACAGAGAAATAAATGGGAAAACAGAGAAAACACCGGGAAAACACTGGGAAAGCAGAGAAAACACAGGGAAAACAGAGAAAACACTGGGAAAACAGAGAAAACACTGGGAAAACAGAAAACACTGGGAAAACAGAGAAAACACTGGGAAAACAGAGAAAACACTGGGATAACAGAGAAATAAATGGGAAAACAGAGAAAACACAGAGGAAACTCTATGGACCTTGGTCCACCCTGGTCCACCCTGGTCCCCCCCCGGTCCCCCCCCGGTCCCCCCCCCCAGCTTTAGTTTCTATCAGGTGTTTATCAGAGAAAGCAGCTCCTCTCAAAGCAATCAGTCCTCTCCATTTCATGTGGATCACCAGGCAACCAACACCACTTACTGAACGTGTCAATCATAATACACTGCCCCTACACTCTCTCAGCTTCACCCAGCTCCTATAGCTTTCTCTCATTCAGACCGTCAGTCAGGACACACACACACTCACACACACACACTCACACACACACACACACACACACGTGTACACACATACAGTACATGCATAGAAATACACACACACTCACACACACACACATACTCACACACACACACACACACACGTACTCACACACACACACTCACACACGTACTCACACACACACACACGTGTACACACATACAGTACATGCATAGAAATACACACACACACACAAGCACACGCACCCACATGCACTCACACACATGCACTCACACACGCACACACACATGTGTACACACATACAGTACATGCATAGAAATACACACACACACACGCACACGCACCCACATGCACTCACACACATGCACTCACACACACAAACACATTGCTCTTTCAACCATCCTTTATTAGTTTCTCATTTTCTGTTTCAGTCCCAGACTCGTCTCATTGTCCTCTCTGAATCAGTGCAGGTCGATCAGGGTGATGTCGCCTCGTTAACAGTGGCACAGCAGAAGCTCTCTGTCACACTGATGAAACCAACACAGTTGACTTGATTGTCTGGAGGGGTTTTTCCACAGTGTCTGATGAAACCAACACAGTTGACTTGATTGTCTGGAGGGGTTTTTCCACAGTGTCTGATGAAACCAACACAGTTGACTTGATTGTCTGGAGGGGTTTTTCCACAGTGTCTGATGAAACCAACACAGTTGACTTGATTGTCTGGAGGGGTTTTTCCACAGTGTCTGATGAAACCAACACAGTTGACTTGATTGTCTGGAGGGTTTTTCCACAGTGTCTGATGAAACCAACACAGTTGACTTGATTGTCTGGAGGGGTTTTTCCACAGTGTCTGATGAAACCAACACAGTTGACTTGATTGTCTGGAGGGGTTTTTCCACAGTGTCTGATGAAACCAACACAGTTGACTTGATTATCTGGAGGGGTTTTTCCACAGTGTCTGATGAAACCAACACAGTTGACTTGATTGTCTGGAGGGGTTTTTCCACAGTGTCTGATGAAACCAACACAGTTGACTTGATTATCTGGAGGGGTTTTTCCACAGTGTCTGATGAAACCAACACAGTTGAGTTGATTGTCTGGAGGGGTTTTTCCACAGTGTCTGATGAAACCAACACAGTTGACTTGATTGTCTGGAGGGGTTTTTCCACAGTGTCTGATGAAACCAACACAGTTGACTTGATTGTCTGGAGGGGTTTTCCCATATTGTCATATCCATCTGTCAATGAGTAAGAAGCATACAGTATATGCACACTCCTCGTGCACGCTCCTCATGCACACTCTTCATACACGCTCCTTATGCACGCTGCTTGAGAATGTTCCACATGCACGCTCCTCATGCATGCTCTTCGTTCACGCTCCTCAAAAACCAGGTCAAATCATTGTGTGATGCAAGTAAAGGTTGTTCTGGTTTTTCACTACTAAAGACGTCACGGCCATGGTTAGCAGGCATGTCTACGTATAGCAACACCAATCCGGTAACACTTAAAGCCTGCAGGTATAATGCTTTATAACAGTGGTCACCAACCTTTTCTGAGTCAAGATCACACTTTCATTTTAAAAACATTAACCTAATAAAAACAGTTTAGTGTAGGAATGAGGTTTGTGCAGTTGGCCTGATACATTATCACAGCATATTGGCTATATGACTGGCCTGCCAATATTGATTTTCTCAGACCATATTATATTATAAGATTACCAAATAGATCAGTTGGTGTAGCACTTGCGAGGCACAGCTGAGCATAAATTGAAATAATTAGAAAATAATTGGCTTTTTTTTTATTTTACTGGACTGATGGTACCTGCATCTTATGGTCATGTTGTTCACGTTGTTCCTATGACCAGAGACACGACGACAACGACGAGCGGCTAATAATAATGAAAACGCAGGGATACACAGGCCTGTCGATGCACTTGGCTGCTCATTCATTGCAGCTGCAGCGTGAGTGGAAGTAGGGAGAAGCACGTTTCATGTTTTATAATAGTGTTGAATAAAAACAGTGTTGACAGCGCTGAATATATATATATTTTTTTACATTGACTCACTGGTTCAAAATGGGAACACTTTGCTTACCCGGTGCGCAGGGCTTCTGGATCAAGTGCACCTACCGCCAACAGCGCAATACGATTTTTTTTTAAATGAGCTTATCACAGCCTTTTCTACAGATCTGTTTGGTGATCGACTAGGAATTCCTTGACGATCACATGTACAGTATGTGCCTTGCTGAGTGGCTGAAAGGCGTGGTATATCAGACGTACACCACAGCTATGACAAAACATAGTCTCCCGAGTGGCGCAGTGGTCTAAGGCACTGAATTGCAGTGCTAGCTGTGCCACTAGAGATCCTGGTTCGAATCCAGGCTCTGTCGTAGCTGGCTGCGACCGGGAGACCCCATGGGGCGGCGCACAATTGGCCCAGCGTCGTCCAGGGTAGGGGAGGGAATGGCCGACAGGGATGTAGCTCAGTTGATAGAGCATGGCGTTTGCAACGCCAGGGTTGTGGGTTTGATTCCCACAGGGGGTATGAAAAATAATAATGTATGCACTAACTGTAAGTTGCTCTGGATAAGAGTGTCTGCTAAAAATGACTAAAAAAAACATAACAGCCCTTAGCTGTGGTAACATCTCATTATAAGGCTTGAAGTACATTTGTACATGTTAGTCATTTTAGCAGACGCTCTTATCCAGAGCGACTTACAGTTAGTGAGTTCAGGAGCTAGAACTGGGACGATAAACTGAACATTTTCGACACAGATCATAACGAACACTTATCGCAGGCATTTTGCAGATATCGTTCATTACGATAAGTGGCCTATACAAGAGAAATGTGAAGTTTGAAATGAAATACGTTTGCGAATAGATCCGCTTTAATACTGCAGGTTGTGGCTTCTATCAATGTAATTGTTTGCATCATTTCCAATTCCCCATTTATATATATTTGTTTTATAGTAAATATAAATCCTATATATACATAAGTATGTGGACACCCCTTCAGATTAGTGGATTCGACTATTTCAGCCACACCCGTTGCTGACAGGGGAATAAAATCGAGCACGCAGCCATGTAATCTCCATAGACAAACATTGGCAGTAGAATGGCCATACTGAAGAGCTCAGTGACTTTCAACGTGGTACCGTCATAGGATGCCACCTTTCCAACAAGTCAGTTCGTCAAATTTCTGCCCTGCAAGAGCTGCCCCGGTCAACTGTAAGTGCTGTTATTGTGAAATGGAAACGTCTAAGAGCAACAACGGCTCAGCAGCGAAGTGGTAGGCCACACAAGATCACAGAACGGGACCACCGAGTGCTGAAGCGCGTAGCGCATAAAAATGGTCTGTCCTCGGTTGCAACACTCACTACCGAGTTCCAAACTGCCTCTGGAAGCAACGTCAGTACAAGAAATGTTAGTCGGGAGTGTCACGAAATGGGTTTCCATGGCCGAGCAGCCGCACACAAGCCTAAGATCACCATGCGCAATGCCAAGCGTTGGCTGGAGAGGTGTAAACTTGCCGCCATTGGACTCTGGAGTAGTGGAAACGCGTTCTCTGGAGTGATGAATCACACGTCACCATCTGTCAGTCCGACGGACTAATCTGGGTTTGGCGGATGCCAGGAAAACGCTACCTGCCCGAATGCATAGTTCCAACTGTAAAGTTTGGTGGAGGAGGAATAATTGTCTGGGGACGTTTTTCATGGCCACTTAATCAATGACAATCTAGACGATTCTGTGCTTCCAACTTTGTGGCAACAGTTTGGGGAAGGACCTTTCCTTGTTTCAGCATGACAATGCCCCCGTGCACAAAGCGAGGTCCATACAGATATGGTTTGTCGAGATCGGTGTGGATGAACTTGACTGGCTTGCACAGAGCCCTGACCTCAACCCCATCGAACACCTTTGGGATGAATTGGAACGCCGACTGCGAGCCAGGCCTAATCGCTCAACATCAGTGACTGACCTCACTAATGCTCTTGTGGCTGAATGGAAGCAAGTCCCCGCAGCAATGTTCAAACATCTAGTGGAAAGCCTTCCCAGAAGAGTGGAGGCTGTTATAGCAGCATGTAGTTTATATTATTATGTATACAGTGGGGAGAATAAGTATTTGATACACTGCCGATTTTGCAGGTTTTCCTACTTACGAAGCATGTAGAGGTCTGTCATTTTTATCATAGGTACACTTCAACTGTGAGAGACGGAATCTAAAACAAAAATCCAGAAAATCACATTGTATGATTTTTAAGTAATTAATTTGCATTGTATTGCATGCCATAAGTATTTGATCACCTACCAACCAGTAAGAATTCCGGCTCTCACAGACCTGTTCGTTTTTCTTTAAGAAGCCCTCCTGTTCTCCACTCATTACCTGTATTAACTGCACCTGTTTGAACTCGTTACCTGTATAAAATACACCTGTCCACACACTCAATCAAACAGACTCCAACCTCTCCACAATGGCCAAGACCAGAGAGCTGTGTAAGGACATCAGGGATAACATTGTAGACCTGCACAAGGCTGGGATGGGCTACAGGACAATAGGCAAGCAGCTTGGTGAGAAGGCAACCACTGTTGGCGCAATTATTAGAAAATGGAAGAAGTTCAAGATGACGGTCAATCACCCTTGGTCTGGGGCTCCATGCAAGATCTCACCGTGGGGCATCAATGATCATGAGGAAGGTGAGGGATCAGCCCAGAACTACACGGCAGGACCTGGTCAATGACCTGAAGAGAGCTGGGACCACAGTCTCAAAGAAAACCATTAGTAACACACTACGCCGTCATGGATTAAAATCCTGCAGCGCAAGCAAGGTCCCCCTGCTCAAGCCAGCGCATGTCCAGGCCCGTCTGAAGTTTGCCAATGACCATCTGGATGATCCAGAGGAGGAATGGGAGAAGATCATGTGGTCTGATGAGACAAAAATAGAGCTTTTTGGTCTAAACTGCACTTGCTGTGTTTGGAGGAAGAAGAAGGATGAGTACAACCCCAAAAACACCATCCCAACCGTGAAGCATGGAGGTGGAAACATCATTCTTTGGGGATGCTTTTTTGCAAAGGGGACAGGACGACTGCACCGTATTGAGGGGAGGATGGATGGGGCCATGTATTGCGAGATCTTGGCCAACAACCTCCTTCCCTCAGTAAGAGCATTGAAGATGGGTCGTGGCTGGGTCTTCCAGCATGACAACGACCCGAAACACACAGCCAGGGCAACTAAGGAGTGGCTCCGTAAGAAGCATCTCAAGGTCCTGGAGTGGCCTAGCCAGTCTCCAGACCTGAACCCAATAGAAAATCTTTGGAGGGAGCTGAAAGTCCGTATTGCCCAGCGACAGCCCCCGAAACCTGAAGGATCTGGAGAAGGTCTGTATGGAGGAGTGGGCCAAAATCCCTGCTGCAGTGTGTGCAAACCTGGTCAAGACCTACAGGAAACGTATGATCTCTGTAATTGCAAACAAAGGTTTCTGTACCAAATATTAAGTTCTGCTTTTCTGATGTATCAAATACTTATGTCATGCAATAAAATGCAAATTAATTACTTAAAAATCATACAATGTGATTTTCTGGATTTTTGTTTTAGATTCCGTCTCTCACAGTTGAAGTGTACCTATGATAAAAATTACAGACCTCTACATGCTTTGTAAGTAGGAAAACCTGCAAAATCGGCAGTGTATCAAATACTTGTTCGCCCCACTGTATATATAAACAGTATCAGTCAAAAGTTTGGACACACCTACTCATTCAAGGGTTAATCTTTATTTTTACTATTTTCTACATTGTAGAATAATAATGAAGACATCAAAACTATGAAATAACACATATGGAATCATGTAGTAACCATAAAAGTGTTAAACAAATCAAAATATATTTTAGATTTTAGATTCTTCAAAGTATCCACCCTTTGCCTTGATGACAGCTTTGCACACTCTTGGCATTCTCTCAACCAGCTTTCATGAGGAATGCTTTTCCAACAGTCTTGAAGGAGTAACCACATATGCTGAGCACTTGTTGGCTGCTTTTAATTCACTCTGCGGTCCAACTCATCCCAAACCATCTCAATTGGGTTGAGGTCGGGTGATTGTGGAGGCCAGGTCATCTGATGCAGCACTTCATCACTCTCCTCCTTGGTAAAATAGCCCTTACACAGCCAGGAGGTGCGTTTTGGGTCATTGTCCTGTTGAAAACAAATGATAGTCCCACTAAGTGCAAACCAGATGGGATGGCGTATCGCTGCAGAATGCTGTGGTAGCCATGCTGGTTAACTGTGCCTTGAATTCTAAATGAATCACAGACAATGTCACCAGCAAAGCACCCCATCACCATAACACCTCCTCCTCCATGCTTTACAGTGGGAAATACACATGCAGAGATCATTCGTTCCCCACACCGCGTCTCACAAAGACACGGCGGTTGGAACCAAAAATCTTAAATTTGGACTCCAAACCAAAAGGACAAATTTCCACCTGTCTAATGTCCATTGCTCGTGTTTCTTAGCCCAAGCAAGTCTGTTCTTCTTATTGGTGTCCTTTAGTAGTGGTTTCTTTGCAGCAATTCGACCATTAAGGCCTGATTCACGCAGTCGCCTCTGAACAGTTGATGTTGAGATGTGTCGGTTACTTGAACTCTGTGAAGCATTTATTTAGGCTGCAATCTGAGGTGCAGTTAACTCTAATGAACTTATCCTCTGCAACAGAGGTAACTCTGGTTCTTCCATTCCTGTGGCGGTCCTCATGAGAGCCAGTTTCATCATAGCGCTTGATGGTTTTTGCGACTACACTTGAAGAAACTTTCAAAGTTCTTGAAATTTATTTGAGCTTTTCTTGCCATAATATAGACCTGGTCTACCACCCCTACCTTGTCACAACACAACTGATTGGCTCAAATGCATTAAGAAGGAAAGAAATTCCACAAATTAACTTTTAAGAAGGCACACCTGTTAATTGAAATTCGTTCCAGGTGATTACCTCATGAAGCTGGTTGAGAGAATGCCAAGTGTGGGCAAAGCTGTCATCAAGGCAAAGGGTGGCTATTTGAAGAATCTCAAATATAAAATATATTTGATTTGTTTAACACTTTGTTGGTTACTACATGATTCCATATGTGTTATTTCATAGTTTTGAAAACATTTTTTTTTTTTTAAATAAAGAAAAACCCTTGAATGAGTAGGTGTGTCCAAACCTTTGACTGGTACTGTATATTATGATAAATATATTTGAAACTTGTGTCTAATTATGGTAAATGGTGAAATAAGAATATCTATCTACAGTGCATTCTGAAAGTATTCAGACCCCTTGACTTTTCCCACATTGTTACGTTTCATCCTTATTCTAAAACTGAATTTAAAAAACACAATACCCCATCATGACAACACAGTTGATTTTTTTTATTGCAAATGTATTGAAAATAAAAAACTGAAATATCACATTTACATACAGTGAGGGAAAAAAGTATTTGATCCCCTGCTGATTTTGTATGTTTGCCCACTGACAAAGAAATGATCAGTCTATAATTTTAATGGTAGGTTTATTTGAACAGTGAGAAACAGAATAACAACAAAAAAATCCAGAAAATCTCATGTCAAAAATGTTATAAATTGATTTGCATTTTAATGAGGGAAATAAATATTTGACCCCCTCTCAATCAGAAAGATTTCTGGCTCCCAGGTGTCTTTTATACAGGTAACGAGCTGAGATTAGGAGCACACTCTTAAAGGGAGTGCTCCTAATCTCAGCTTGTTACCTGTCCACAGAAGCAATCAATCAATCAGATTCCAAACTCTCCACCATGGCCAAGACCAAAGAGCTCTCCAAGGATGTCAGGGACAAGATTGTAGACCTACACAAGGCTGGAATGGGCTACAAAACCATCGCCAAGCAGCTTGGTGAGAAGGTAACAACAGTTGGTGTGATTATTCGCAAATGGAAGAAACACAAAATAACTGTCAATCTCCCTTGGCCTGGGGCTCCATGCAAGATCTCACCTCGTGGAGTTGCAATGATCATGAGAACGGTGAGGAATCAGCCCAGAACTACATGGGAGGATCTTGTCAATGATCTCAAGGCAGCTGGGACCATAGTCACCAAGAAAACAATTGGTAAGACATTATGCCACGAAGGACTAAAATCCTGCAGCGCCCGCAAGGTCCCCCTGCTCAAGAAAGCACATATACATGCCCGTCTGAAGTTTGCCAATGAACATCTGAATGATGCAGTGAAAGTGTTGTGGTCAGATGAGACCAAAATGGAGCTCTTTGGCATCAACTCAACTCGCTGTGTTTGGAGGAGGAGGAATGCTGCCTATGACCCCAAGAACACCATCCCCACCGTCAAACATGGAGGTGGAAACATTATGCTTTGGGGGTGTTTTTCTGCTAAGGGGACAGGACAACTTCACCGCATCAAAGGGACGATGGACGGGGCCATGTACCGTCAAATCTTGGGTGAGAACCTCCTTCCCTCAGCCAGGGCATTGAAAATGGGTCGTGGATGGGTATTCCAGCATGACAATGACCCAAAACACACGGCCAAGGCAACAAAGGAGTGGCTCAAGAAGAAACACATTAAGGTCCTGGAGTGGCCTAGCCAGTCTCCAGACCTTAATCCCATAGAAAATCTGTGGAGGGAGCTGAAGGTTCGAGTTGCCAAACGTCAGGCTCGAAACCTTAATGACTTGGAGAAGTTCTGCAAAGAGGAGTGGGACAAAATCCTTCCTGAAATGTGTACAAACCTGGTGGCCAACTACAAGAAACATCTGACCTCTGTGATTGCCAACAAGGGTTTTGCCACCAAGTACTAAGTCATGTTTTGCAGAGGGGTCAAATACTTATTTCCCTCATTAAAATGCTAATCAATTTATAACATTTTTAACATGCGTTTTTCAGGATTTTTTTGTTGTTATTCTGTCTCTCACTGTTCAAATAAACCTACCATTACAATTATAGATGATCATGTCTTTGTCAGTGGGCAAACGTACAAAATCAGCAGGGGATCAAATACTTATTTCCCCTCACTGTAAGTATTCAGACCGTTTACTCAGTGCTTTGTTTAAGCACCTTTGGCAGCGATTACAGCCTCGAGTCTTCTTGGGTATAACCCTACAAACTTGCCGCACCTGTATTTGGGGAGTTTCTCCCATTCTTCTCTGCAAATCCTCTCAAGCTCTGTCAGGTTGGGATGGGGAGCGTTGCTGCACAGCTATTTTCAGGTCTCTCCAGAGATGTTCGATTGGGTTCAAGTCGGGGCTCTGGCTGGGCCACTCAAGGACATTGAGAGACTTGTCCCGAAGCCACTCCTGCGTTGTCTTGGCTGTGTGCTTAGGGTCGTTGTCCTGTTGGAAGGTGTCTTCCATCTGGCCACTCTTCCATAAAGTTCTGATTGGTTGAATGCTGCAGAGATGGTTGTCCTTCTGGAAGGTTCTCCCATCTCCACAGAGGAATTCTGGAGCTTTGGCAGAGTGACCATCGGGCACTTGGTCAACTCCCCGACCAAGGCCCTTCTCTCCTGACTGCTCAGTTTGGTCGGGCAGCCAGGTCTAGGAAGAGTCTTGGTGGTTCCAAACTTCTTCCATTTAAGAATGATGGAGGCCACTGTGTTCTTGGGGACCTTCAATGCTGCAGATATTTTTTGGTACCCTTCCCCAGATCTGTTCCTCGACACAATCCTGTCTCGGAGCTCTACGGACAATTCCTTCGACCTCATGGCTTGGTTTTTGCTCTGACATGACCTGTCAACTGTGGGACCTTATATAAACAGGTGTGTATCTTTCAAATCATGTCCAATCAATTGAATTTACCACAGGTGGACTCCAATCAAGTTGTAGAAACATCTCAAGGATGATCAATGGGAACAAGATGCACCTGAGCTCAATTTCGAATCTGATAGCAAATGGTACTTATGTAAATAAGGCATTTCTGTTTTCTAAATGTGCAAAAATGTCTAAAAACCCGTTTTCGCTTTGTAATTACGGGGTATTGTGTGTAGATTGATGAGGGGGTAAAAAATGATTGAATCTATTTTAGAATAAGGCTGTAATGTAACAGAATGTGGAAAAAGTCAAGGGATTTGAATACTTTCCGAATGCACTGTCTATATATATATTTTTTTTCCTTCTCTATTATTTCCCCCTAAACCAATGCAATTTTCTACATCATTTCCGAACCCCCATATATATTTTTGAATAAATATATATATATTATTTTAAATATGTATATATATATATTTTTTTCTTCTATTTTCTTATCTATTGTTTTTCCCCAACCCCTCCTTAATTGGAGTAAACTAATGGACAACAACACTTAGGCTTCCACTTCCAGCTTGTACTATATACATTTCACAGGACAGTATATTTTACATTAGTTATCTTTTGTTTGTTTTTAGTGCCAGCCTTCAGCTACCCTCAACCCCTCCCATCTATTTCTGAACACCATCCCGTTTTGATTTCTAGCTGCCATATATTTTATATATATTTTTCCACATACAGTGGGGAAAAAAAGTATTTAGTCAGCCACCAATTGTGCAAGTTCTCCCACTTAAAAAGATGAGAGAGGCCTGTAATTTTCATCATAGGTACACGTCAACTATGACAGACAGATTGAGAAAAAATTTCTCCAGAAAATCACATTATAGGATTTTTTATGAATTTATTTGCAAATTATGGTGGAAAATAAGTATTTGGTCACCTACAAACAAGCAAGATTTCTGGCTCTCATAGACCTGTAACTTCTTCTTTAAGAGGCTCCTCTGTCCTCCACTCGTTACCTGTATTAATGGCACCTGTTTGAACTTGTTATCAGTATAAAAGACACCTGTCCACAACCTCAAACAGTCACACTCCAAACTCCACTATGGCCAAGACCAAAGAGCTGTCAAAGGACACCAGAAACACAATTGTAGACCTGCACCAGGCTGGGAAGACTGAATCTGCAATAGGTAAGCAGCTTGGTTTGAAGAAATCAACTGTGGGAGCAATTATTAGGAAATGGAAGACATACAAGACCACTGATAATCTCCCTCGATCTGGGGCTCCACGCAAGATCTCACCCCGTGGGGTCAAAATGATCACAAGAATGGTGAGCAAAAATCCCAGAACCACACGGGGGGACCTAGTGAATGACCTGCAGAGAGCTGGGACCAAAGTAACAAAGCCTACCATCAGTAACACACTACGCCCGCCAGGGACTCAAATCCTGCAGTGCCAGACGTTTCCCCCTGCTTAAGCCAGTACATGTCCAGGCCCGTCTGAAGTTTGCTAGAGTGCATTTGGATGATCCAGAAGAGGATTGGGAGAATGTCATATGGTCAGATGAAACCAAAATAGAACTTTTTGGTAAAAACTCAACTCGTCATGTTTGGAGGACAAAGAATGCTGAGTTGCATCCAAAGAACACCATACCTACTGTGAAGCATGTGGGTGGAAACATCATGCTTTGGGGCTGTTTTTCTGCAAAGGGACCAGGACGACTGATCCGTGTAAAGGAAAGAATGAATGAGGCCATGTATCGTGAGATTTTGAGTGAAAACCTCCTTCCATCAGCAAGGGCATTGAAGATGAAACGTGGCTGGGTCTTTCAGCATGACAATGATCCCAAACACACCGCCCGGGCAACGAAGGAGTGGCTTCGTAAGAAGCATTTCAAGGTCCTGGAGTGGCCTAGCCAGTCTCCAGATCTCAACCCCATAGAAAATCTTTGGAGGGAGTTGAAAGTCCGTGTTGCCCAGCGACAGCCCCAAAACATCACTGCTCTAGAGGAGATCTGCATGGAGGAATGGGCCAAAATACCAGCAACAGTGTGTGAAAACCTTGTGAAGACTTACAGAAAACGTTTGACCTGTGTCATTGCCAACAAAGGGTATATAACAAAGTATTGAGAAAGTTTTGTTATTGACCAAATACTTATTTTCCACCATAATTTGCAAATAAATTCATTAAAAATCCTACAATGTGATTTTCTGGATTTTTTTTTCTCATTTTGTCTGTCATAGTTGACGTGTACCTATGATGAAAATTACAGGCCTCTCTCATCTTTTTAAGTGGGAGAACTTGCACAATTGGTGGCTGACTAAATACTTTTTTTCCCCACTGTATATTTTCCACTTTGTTGTTTCACAAAAGTTCTGAACCTTCCTATTTTCATACTTTCTACAGATTGTAAATTAAAGATAAAAATGTTTGCTAACAGCATTATATTATTGATCGATTAACTATTACTTTTACAAATCACCCAGCAGTGCCATTTGCAGAGTTAGCTCCAAGTAAATGTTGCAATTTTTCGGCCATCCCTGAACCTGCGACCAAAAACAAGCTACATATGGGCAGCACCAAAACAAGTGGTCTAATCTAATGGTACTCCACCAGCTAGGTACGAGGTCGTAGGATCAGCTTTGAGAAAATCCTTGTATATTACGCTCTCCCATCTGGGGGGCTTTGGATTTTGGACCTACCCTGCCAGGCAGGCTCAGACACTTGAGGGGACGGCGCTGCTTTAGTGGGGTCTCTGACCGCGTTCACCTTTCTGTCATGGCTGCGTAGGCTACTTGCTATATAAAACGGATAAGGACTTCTCCTTAGTGGGTTGGTCGCTCAGATGGGTGTCCAGGATATAGGGTTGGCACCGTTCCATCATGATAGGACAAAAATAAACAAACTACATATTTTTATTTTAAAATGTATATCCCATAGTGAATACTGTCGCTTTGTCACAACTCCTGCTCACAGACACACACACGGGCAACCATTTTCCTCACTCACTTAACGTACATACCCACATACTGTATACACCTGCACTGTGCCTTTTATGTCCACTGTTCGTCGTGTTTTTATTTCTACCTTGTTGATTCCTGCCTAATTTTGGGCTTTGGGTACTTTTGTGTTCCAGTTCCTTATTATTTAATGAATCGTCGTATAATTTATCTATTTATAAATAATATACATAAAATATGGAATACAAATTATTTTACAACATTCCTTAACTTCAATAGTATTTATAATTTATTTATTAATTGTTGTATTTTATTATTTCCTTTTAAAAATTACATTAATTAATTAAATTAATAGTGTTGATGTTCCATTTTATTTAGAATAGGCATGGAGTGGTCTTGGCGTCTCGGAACAGTTGATCATCAACGTACAGTTGAAGTCGGAAGTTTACATACATCTTAGCCGAATACATTTAAACTCAGTTTTTCACAATTCCTGACATTTAATCCTATTAAAAATTCCCTGTCTTAGGTCAGTTAGGATCACCACTTTATTTTAAGAATGTGAAATGTCAGAATATTAGTAGAGAGAATGATTTATTTCAGCTTTTTTTTTATTTCATCACATTCCCAGTGGGTGAGAAGTTTACATACACTCAATTGGTATTTGGTAGCATTGCCTTTAAATTGTTTAACTTGGGTCAAACTTTTCGGGTAGCCTTCCACAAGCTTCCCACCATAAGTTGGGTGAATTTTGGCCCATTCCTCCTGACAGAGCTGGTGTAACTGAGTCAGGTTTGTAGGCATCCTTGCTCGCATACACTTTTTCAGTTCTGCCCACAGATTTTCTATAGGATTGAGGTCAGGGCTTTGTGATGGCCACTCCAATACCTTGACTTTGTTGTCCTTACGCCATTTTGCCATAACTTTGGAAGTATGCTTGGGGTCATTGTCCATTTGGAAGACCCATTTCCGACCAAGCTTTAACTTCCTGACTGATGTCTTGAGATGTTGCTTCAATATATCCACATAATTTTCCTTCCTCATTGTTACGGATACAGGTATCCTGTGTCCTGTGTTTTTCTCTCCTTCTGCCCTAATCACAGGTGTCCTGTATGTTCCTGATTGGTGGTCGTTGAGGTGTCTGATGATTGGACCAATCAGTGAACATTCCTGTGAATTGCACCACCTGTTACTCGTTTGTTCAATCACACATCCCATGTTATAAAAAACCAAACTTGTGTGTGTTGCAAGAGAGAGACTTTTTCCATATGTGAGTATGGACACGGTGGTGTCCTGTGTGTTGTGTACTCACTAAGTTGTTGGTTACCCTATAGGTAACTTTATTAGAATATATTTCTTTACCTGAGTGTGGATACTGTTGTATCCTGTGTACTTATTTAATTGCTGATTACCCTGTTTAGTAGCTTTGTGTGTTTCTGGGAAAAGGGGAGTTTAAGCTAGATGCCCTTGGGCGTACATTACCCGTAGGAAGAAATCTGTCTATAAACACCAGTTAGACCTGAGCGGACCACCCACTGTATTTTTGTATGGTAGCAGTAGCCTAGCGGTTCTTGAGGCAGGCAAGATCAGTTTAGGGGGTTTTACACTATTGTTTCATTTCTTGGGTCCTGCTCAGCCCTTTTTCCCAAACCCTTACCGTGTGTTCTGAAATAAACCATGTGTGTTTGACGGTAGTTCATGGTAGTTGTGTCCTATTTGTTCTCACTGTTCCATACTACACTTATAATTTGCATGAATTTATGTTACGGGTCTCATGTCCGTCACCCTAGACGTTTAAAAGCCACGGGGTTCGTAACACTCATGATGCCATCTATTTTGTGAAGTGGACCAGTCCCTCCTGCAGCAAAGCACCCCTACATCATGATGCTGCCACCCCTGTGCTTCATGATTGGGATGATGTTCTTCGGCTTGCAAGTACCCCCTTTTTCCTCCAAACATAACAATGGTCATTATGGCCAAACAGTTCTATATTTGTTTCATCAGACCAGAGGACATTTCTCCAAAAAGTACGATCTTTGTCCCCATGTGCAGTTGCAAACCGTAGTCTGTCTTTTTTATGGTGGTTTTGGAGCAATGGCTTCTTCCTTGCTGAGCTGCCTTTCAGGTTATGTCGATGTAGGACTCGTTTTACTGTGGATATAGATTATTTTGTACCTGTTTCCTCCAGCATGTTCACAAGGTCCTTTCCTGTTGTTCTGGGATTGATTTGCACTTTTCGCACCAAAGTACGTTCATCTCTAGGAGACAGAACGCGTCTCCTTCCTGAGCGGTATGACGGCTGCGTGGTCCCATGGTGTTTATACTTGCGTACTATTGTTTGTACAGATGAACGTGGTACCTTCAGGCGTTTGGAAATTGCTCCGAAGGATGAACCAGACTTGTGGAGGTATACAATGTTTTTTCTGAGGTCTTGGCTGATTTCTTCTGATTTTCCCATGATGTCAAGCAAAGAGGCACTGAGTTTGAAGGTAGGCCTTGAAATACATCCACAGGTACACCTCCAATTGACTTAAATGATGGCAATTAGCCTATCAGAAGCTTCTAAAGCCATGACATCATTTTCTGGCATTTTCCAAGCTGTTTAAAGGCACAGTCAACTTAGTGTATGTAAACTTCTGACCCACTTGAATTGTGATACAGTGAATTATAAATGAAATAATCTGTCTGTAAACAATTGTCGGAAAAATTACTTGTGTCATGCACAAAGTAGATGTCCTAACGGACTTGCCAAAACTATAGTTTGTTAACTAGAAATGTGTGGAGTGGTTGAAAAACAAGTTTTAATGACTCCAACCTAAATGTATGTAAACTTTCCGACTTCAACTGTATAGCTTGTCGACTACGAGAGCTACACGTCTCCTTTTTAGTCTATTGTCTTTGAAGAGTGGATACTTTGCGTCGTTCTTGCCTATTTTAAAGCCGGCGAGTCTTTTGCCCAGACTTTTAACCATTATTTTATCTTTAAAGGATGCAAATTTGGCAACGACTAGGTGCTCGTATTGCTGTCGCCTGGGATCTGCAGTAACCATGAATTCTTTCACCACACATTCTTCATCCTCTTTAAGTCCGGTAAGCACCAGATTTTCACGCATCTAGTCTGTACAGTAGGGATTCTCTTAACAACTTGTTCTCTCTTTTAAGTTCATTAACGTCAGCTTCGATAACATTGACTGTACCCTTCAGCTTTTTAAGTTTATTTTTCCAGTGTCGCGGGGCTTTCTCATCACTCATTTCAAGGCTCGCCTTCATCTCTTGTAAATCTTTACGGACTAACCAAGCACGCCTAATTGATCACTTATAGATTTTAGCAGTTCGGTTTCCATGCTTACCGTGCAGAAAATAGGTCATCCGTGTCAGTCATTCTGTTTACTCTCCGCCATGTTGTTTGTTTCGACTGCGTTGGTAGTGTTTGTCTATAACATTCTCTAGCCTTACAAGTTGTTTGGAGTTATTTTCCAGTTTAAATGTTGTTGCCCACGAGCGAGCAGATGAGTGTAAAAGTACTATTATTTGGTCCGTTTTAGGGACATTCATTTCTAAAGCTTTTTTTTAACGAGGCATTCAGGAGGCATTCTGCACCGCCATCTTCAGTCCACCATAGTCGTTGTGATTGTTAATAGGACAATTGATCGCTACAATCATCAAACTAGTAGTAGACTGGTCATGGCTCACATCAACAGCATAATCCCAGAAACCCTAGACCCACTCCAATTTGCATACCGCCCCAACAGATCCACAGATGATGCAATCTCTATTGCACTCCACACTGCCCTTTCCCACCTGGACAAGAGGAACACCTACGTGAGAATGCTATTCATTGACTACAGCTCAGCATTCAACACCATAGTGCCCTCTAAGCTCATCACTAAGCTAAGGATCCTGGGACTAAACACCTCCCTCTGCAACTGGATCCGGGACTTCCTGACGGGCCGCCCCCAGGTGGTAAGGGTAGGTAACAACACATCTGCCACACTGATCCTCAACACGGGGGCCCCTCAGGGGTGCGTGCTCAGTCCCCTCCTGTACTCTCTGTTCACCCATGACTGCATGGCCAGGCACGACTCCAACACCATCATTAAGTTTGCTGACGACACAACAGTGGTAGGCCTGATCACCGACAACGATGAGACAGCCTATAGGGAGGAGGTCAGAGATCTGGCCGTGTGGTGCCAGGACAACAACCTCTCCCTCAATGTGACCAAGACAAAGGAGATGATTGTGGACTACAGGAAAAAAAAAGAGGACTGAGCACGCCCCCATTCTCATCGACGGGGCTGTAGTGGAACAGGTTGAGAGCTTCAAGTTCCTTGGTGTCCACATCACCAACGAACTATCATGGTCCAAACACACCAAGACAGTCGTGAAGAGGGCACGACAAAGCCTATTCCCCCTCAGGAGACTAAAAAGATTTGGCATGGGTCCTCAGATCCTCAAAAAATTCTACAGCTGCACCATCGAGAGCATCCTGACTGGTTGCATCACCGCCTGGTATGGCAACTGCTTGGCCTCTGACCGCAAGGCACTACAGAGGGTAGTGCGTACGGCCCAGTACATCACTGGGGCAAAGCTCCCTGCCATCCAGGACCTCTATACCAGGCGGTGTCAGAGGAAGGCCCTCAAAATTGTCAAAGACTCCAGCCACCCTAGTCATAGACTGTTCTCTCTGCTACCGCACGGCAAGCAGTACCGGAGTGCCAAGTCTAGGTCCAAAAGACTTCTCAACAGCTTCTACCCCCAAGCCATAAGACTCCTGAACAGCTAATCATGGCTACCCGGAATATTTGCACTGCCCCCCACCCCATCCTTTTTACGCTGCTGCTACTCTGTTAAGTATTTATGCATAGTCACTTTAACTCTACCCACATGTACATATTACCTCAACTACCTCAACTAGCCGGTGCCCCGCACATTGACTATGCAACGGTACCCCCCTGTATATATAGCCTCCCTACTGTCACTTTATTTTACTGTATATATAGCCTCCCTACTGTCACTTTATTTTACTTCTGCTCTTTTTTCTCAACACTTTTTTGTTGTTGTTTTATTCTTACTTTTTTTGTTTAAAATAAATGCACTGTTGGTTAAGGGCTGTAAGTAAGCATTTCACTGTAATGTCTGCACCTGTTGTATTCGGCGCATGTGACCAATAAAATTTGATTTGATTTGATTTGATTTGAGTAGTAGTAGTAGTTTAAAGGATAATAATGAATATAATATAAACTATTCATAATTATTGCATAAATTCAGGCAATTTATTACAATATTGCTTTTTGTCCATATCGCCCAGCTCTATTTCCTGTTTCTGTAGAGGGACTGGCAAACTGCAAATCAGATCTGTGACATCATGGTGTCTGTGACATCATGGTGTCTGTGACATCACGGTGTCTGTGACATCACGGTGTCTGTGACATCACGGTGTCTGTGACATCACGGTGTCTGATGGAAAGATGCATCTAATGAAGGCTGCATCCCAAAACGACACCCCTGTTCCATAGGGCTCTGGTCAAAAGTAGCGCACTATTTAGAGAATTGGGTACCATTTGGGACGAGGCCGTGGCAAGAGAGAAGGGGGCAAGCGATACGAGGGTGGTCGATTCATAAAATCTTCAGGATGAAATTGATTTTGGGGTTTTGACATGGTAAATATCTACATGCATACATCTACTGAATAAAAAAAACACAACATGGAACAATTTCAAAGGTTTTACTGAGTTACATTTCATATGAGGAAATCAGTCAATTGAAATAAATTCATTAGGCCCTAATCTATGGATTTCACATGACTGGGAATACAGATATGCAACTGTTGGTCACAGATACCTTAAAAAAAAAGTAGGGGTGTGGATCAGAAAACCAGCCAGTATCTGGTGTGACCACCATTTGTCTCATGCAGCGCGACACATCTCCTTTGCATAGAGTTGATCAGGCTATTGATTGTGGCCTGTGGAAAGTTATCCCCCTCCTCTTCAACGGCTGTGCAAAGTTGTAGGATGTTGGCGGGAACTGCAACACGCTGTTATACACGTCAATCCAGAGCATCCCAAACATGGTCAATGGGTGACATGTCTGGTGAGTATGCAGGCCATGGAAGAACTTGGACATTTTCAGCTTCCAGGAATTGTGTAGAGATCCTTGCGACATGGCACTGTGCATTATCATGCTGAAACATAAGGTGATGGCGGCAGATGAATGGCACGACAATGGGCCTCAGGATATCGTCACGATATCGCTGTGCATTCAAATTTCCATCGATAAAATGGAATTGTATTCATTGTCCGTAGCTTATGCCTGCCTGCCCATACCATAACCCCACCGCCACCATGGCGTACTCTGTTCACAACGTTGACATCAGCAAACCGCTCGCCCACACAACGCCATCTGCCCGGTACAGTTGAAACCAGGATTAATCCATGAAGAGCACACTTCTCCAGCGTGCCAGTGGCCAATCGAAGGTGAGAATTTGCCCACTGAAGTCGGTTACGACGCCGAATTGCAGTCAGGTCAAGACCCTGGTGAGGACGACGAGCACGCAGATGAGCTTCCATGAGACGGTTTCTGACAGATTGAGCAGAAATTCTTTGGTTGTGCAAACCCACAGTTTCATCAGCTGTCTGAGTGGCTGGTCTCAGACGATTCCGCAGGTGAAGAAGCCGTATGTGGAGGTCCTGGGCCTGCGGTTGTGAGGCCGGTTGGACGTAATGCCAAATTCTCTAAAATTACGTTTGAGGTGGCTTATTGTAGAGAAATTACCATTACATTCTCTGCCAAAAGCTCTGGTGGACCTTCCTGCAGTCAGCATGTCAATTGCACGCTCCCTCAAAACATGAGACATCTGTGGTATTGTGTTATTTCACAAAACTGCACATTTTAAAGTGACCTTTTATTGTCCCCAGCACAAGGTGCACCTGTGTAATGATCATGCTGTTTAATCAGCTTCTTGATATGCCACACCTGCCCGGTGGATGGATTATCTTGGCAAAGGAGAAATGCTCACTAACAGGGATGTCAAGAAATGTGTGCAAAACTTTGAGAGAAATAAGCTTTTTGTGCGTATAGAACATTTCTGGGATCTTTTATTTCAGCTCATGAAACGTGGGACCAACACTTTACATGTTGCGTTCATATTTTTGTTCAATGTACATACATTAGCTGAAAGCTAGAATCCGCAGTTTCAACATCCATTTTTTGGACTTAAAAAACGGATGATATACAGTGGCTTGCGAAAGTATTCACCCCCCTTGGCATTTTTCCTAATTTGTTGCCTTACAACCTGGAATTAAAATGGATTTTTTGGGGGTTTGTATCATTTGATTTACACAACATGCCTACCACTTTGAATATGCAAAATATTTTTGATTGTGAAACAAACAAGAAATAAGACAAAAAAAACAGAAAACTTGAGTGTGCATAACTATTCACCCCCCCAAAGTCAATACTTTGTAGAGCCACCTTTTGCAGCAATTACAGCTGCAAGTCTCTTGGGGTATGTCTCTATAAGCTTGGCACATCTAGCCACTGGGATTTTTGCCCATTCTTCAAGGCAAAACTGCTCCAGCTCCTTCAAGTTGGATGGGTTCCGCTGGTGTACAGCAATCTTTAAGTCATACCACAGATTCTCAATTGGATTGACCTCTGGGCTTTGACTAGGCCATTCCAAGACGTTTACATTTTTCCCTTAAACCACTCGAGTGTTGCTTTAGCAGTATGCTTAGGGTCATTGTCCTGATGGAAGGTGAATCTCCGTCCCAGTCTCAAACCTCTGGAAGACTGAAACAGGTTTCCTCAAGAATTTCCCTGTATTTAGCGCCATCCATCATTCCTTCAATTCTGACCAGTTTCCCAGTCCCTGCTGATGGTGTTCTTGGGGTGATGAGAGGTGTTGGGTTTGCGCCAGACATAGCGTTTTCTTTGATGGCCAAAAAGCTCAATTTTAGTCTCATCTGACCAGAGTCCCTTCTTCCATATGTTTGGGGAGTCTCCCAAATGCCTTTTGGCAAACACCAAACCTGTTTGCTTATTTTTTTCTTCAAGCAATTGCTTTTTTCTGGCCACTCTTCCGTAAAGCCCAGCTCTGTGGAGTGTACGGCTAAAACTGGTCCTACAGACAGATACTCCAATCTCCGCTGTGGAGCTTTGCAGCTCCTTCAGGGTTATCTTTGGTCTCTTTGTTGCCTCTCTGATTAATGCCCTGCTTGCCTGGTCCGTGAGTTTTGGTGGGCGGCCCTCTTTTGGCAGGTTTTTTTATAATGGATATAATGGTGCTCCGTGGGATGTTCAAAGTGTCAGATTTTTTTTTATAACCCAACCCTGATCTGTACTTCTCCACAACTTTGTCCCTGACCTGTTTGGAGAGCTCCTTGGTCTTCATGGTTCCGCTTGCTTGGTGGTGCCCCTTGCTTAGTGGTGTTGCAGACTCTGGGGCCTTTCAGAACAGGTGTATATATACACTGAGATCATGTGACAGATCATGTGACACATAGATTGCACACAGGTGGACTTTACTTAACTAATTATGTGACTTCTGAAGGTAATTGGTTGCACCAGATCTTATTTAGGGACTTCATAGCAAAGGGCACATATGCACGCACCACTTTTCAGCTATTTATTTTTTAGAATTTTTTGAAAGAAGTGATTTTTTTCATTTCACTTCACCAATATGTATTTCCATTACATGAAATCCAAATAAAAATCCATTTAAATTACAGGTTGTAATGCAAATAAAATAGGAAAAACGCCAAGAGGGATGAATACTTTTGCAAGGCACTGTATACCCATTGATTCTTGAAGAATATAACTTAGAAATGCCTCATGAGCATAGTTCAAAATGTCATACCCCATCAGAAACCAAAATATAAGCTTATTTTACTCCAATGTTTGAAAACAATGTAAATGTAAACAAACATGGATAAAACTATAATTTCGATATCATGGATGGTCAGTCCTTGCATCCACAGCTCTATTTATGAATTCTGAGATTTTTTACATTTCTCCAGGCCCATCCCTCAGCTTTTTACCAAAACAGAGACGAGGATAGCTTTGTTATTGTTTCAACTGCGGATTCTAGCTTTAACGTGAGTTGTTACACTGTGCATTGAGCCCCTCTAGCAAAAAAAAATAAGAATGAGATTTTGTAATGGCTGGTACCTGATGGGGATGTTAGAATGTTGGAATATTTGGAACGAGACCTAATCGTGGTTTCACAGGGGACCCTGAGGACGCCCCTGGTGTTGGTGTGTGTGTGTAATCATCTTTGTAATTACGGCAAGCGTGAACACGTGCTCATCATGAATAATGCAGCCCAGAGCTCCAGGGCCGATCTGCACACGCACACACACACACGCACACACACACACTGAGGTGGCTCCAGGGCCGTTCTACATGTTTCATGTTCTCTCGGCAGCGAGCAATCGGTGCGAACGAGCGAGCCAATCTGTCACAGGGAAACGGGGATGCCAGAGAGACGTCTGAGCCAATTTGGATTAAAGCCTCCGTAGTCGAGTGCGGAAGGGAGTAAGTGGGCTGTTCTGTAGCACAAGGGCTGATCCCAAATGGCCCAAAGGTCAAAAGGTAGTTTGAACATCCTCTAACACATTCCAATGCTTGCTTTTAAGTAAAATAATTGGATTATTGCATCCTGCGATCTCCCTAATTATAATGGAACCAGGCTTACAATTCTCCAATCATTACTCTATATTTAGTTCCCCTCTAATAAGTGGAATTCATTAAACACTACTGCCTCTATTACACATGGGTACCTGTGTGTGTGTGTGTGTGTGTGTGTGTGTGTGTGTGTGTGTGTGTGTGTGTGTGTGTTATGTGTATATGTGTGTGTGTGTACAACAGTTGGAGGGCAAACAGAGCTCTCTTTCCGTGACCTATTTTCCAAAAAGCTACTGCACCTTCTGAAACAAAAACGGATACACATTTTTTTCTAGTTCACGGCTCTACAGTTCTTCTATGAACAACAACGCTTTCTCAGAGGTCTGGCATCAAGCAGGCCTGGGTGACAGTCTGTCTCTGCTCTCTTGCCAGGTCCTTATGAAGGAGCACAAACTGTTCTAGAACCAGGTTGGGTCCAAGTAGTTAAAGGGACATTTCAAAATGTTTAAATTTCATATTCATAATCTCCAGCACCACCCCAACAACACCAATGAAAATGGCGCGTTTCTAGTCCGATGACATCATCCGGAAACCAACTATGAGAAGGAAAAGGTTACTTTACTTTACTAGACTTTGCCTGCTCACAGTTGGCTAAAATCACACGATGCACACCATGGTGAACATTTTTTGAAATGTCCCTTTTTTAGGAGGCAGTTATTGATTATAATCTGTAATAAATATCACTAGCCTATAACATACCACACAAATCAATTGACCAATTACTTGAAAGCAGTTACATAAGCTCAGGACATAGGTATAACATACCACTGTTCCAATCAAAAACTGACTGTTTTCACACACCGCTGCCCTGAGAGAATCAGGGTGTCCCCAAATGGCACCCTATTTCCTATGTAGTGCACTACCGGCTTATGGTTCCTGGTCTAAAATACTGCACTACATAGGGAATAGGGTGCCATTTGGGATGCACCCGCAGATGAAATATTCAGTGGGGCGGTTTAAGCCCTTCGCTGTTCAGGGAACCTTCTCTTGTTAACAAACTGAGAGTTAACAACATCTAACACGCTGGGTCAACCAGGATTCTGACAGCTACAGTAGCTAGAAGCTGGGTCAACCAGGATTCTGACAGCTACAGTAGCTAGAAGCTGGATCAACCAGGATTCTGACAGCTACAGTAGCTAGAAGCTGGATCAACCAGGATTCTGACAGCTACAGTAGCTATAAGCTGGGTCAACCAGGATTCTGACAGCTACAGTAGCTATAAGCTGGGTCAACCAGGATTTTGACAGCTACAGTAGCTAGAAGCTGGATCAACCAGGATTCTGACAGCTACAGTAGCTAGAAGCTGGATCAACCAGGATTCTGACAGCTACAGTAGCTATAAGCTGGGTCAACCAGGATTCTGACAGCTACAGTAGCTATAAGCTGGGTCAACCAGGATTTTGACAGCTACAGTAGCTAGAAGCTGGATCAACCAGGATTCTGACAGCTACAGTAGCTAGAAGCTGGATCAACCAGGATTCTGACAACTACAGTAGCTAGAAGCTGGGTCAACCAGGACTCTGACAACTACAGTAGCTAGAAGCTGGGTCAACCAGGATTCTGACAGCTACAGTAGCTAGAAGCTGGGTCAACCAGGATTCTGACAGCTACAGTAGCTAGAAGCTGGGTCAACCAGGATTCTGACAACTACAGTAGCTTGCTTCTGATGCCTCTATGTTCTCTCTATGTTCTCTATAGCTGCGTCTCAAATGGCACCCTTTTCCCTACATAGTGCACTACTTTTGACCAGGACCCATCGGGGAATAGGTTACCATTTGGAACACAGACTATATGTTTTATCAGATCATATGTAAGCCATCCCCCATAGCCAACAGGCAGAAGCAGACTGGCCATAGGGCAGTTCGGGCAAATGCCAGATGGGCTGGTCCAATTTTTAGTTTTTAGACAGAATGATCGTTATTTGGCTAATAATGTGGGCCTCAAGAAAAAAAGAAATGCCCGGGCCGATTTGTGGTCCCAGTCTGTCCCTGACGACAGGCCAACCCTTAATGACTGACTGATATATTATTTATCTGTTATTGCAGCGGGCATCAATTATGCATCAGGAATCATTAACTATTCAGGGAAAGGGTCAGAGCTCTGAACAATAAAGAAGGTTTTTTAAATAGCGGCCGAAGACACAAAGACAGAGCCTGAATTGGACAGATACCTGGGAGGGTACCGCTATAATTGGGACAGATAAATATTATATTCCTTGTCCAGACAGGACCCAGTTGGTGCTGATGGTGGTCTAGTCTAGTGTCGGAGGTGTATGTGTGTGCTCAACTCTCTGCGCCTGAGGTTTCTCTGAGTGTGTGTGTGGGGGTGTATGTGTGTGTGTGTGTGTGTGTGTGTGTGTGTGTGTGTGTATGTATGTGTATGTGTATGTGTGTGTGTGTGTGTGTGTGCTCAACTGTCAGCCTGAGGTTTTGTATTACGGTTGTCTTGCCTCATCAATCAGAGGATGATGACGGGGAAGACAACATCGCTGTGCTGCTGCACGCTGGTATCAGGCTAACTTTAATTTCAAATACAAATGTAACAGAGTTAGATTCGTAACCTCACTCAGCATCTTGAAACGTCTCCACTCCTCCTATTGAGGCTAGCTTTTCTATAACGTAATTGACTAAGACGTTGTCAAGCGGACGGTTAAGTGTGTGTGTGTGAGGCAGAGGATCTCTGGTTCGAGGATCTCTGGTTCGAGGATCTCTGGCTCTAGGATCTCTGGTTCGAGGATCTCTGGCTCGAGGATCTCTGGTTCGAGGATCTCTGGCTCGAGGATCTCTGCCTCTAGGATCTCTGGCTCGAGGATCTCTGGCTCGAGGATCTCTGGTTCGAGGATCTCTGGCTCTAGGATCTCTGGTTCGAGGATCTCTGGCTCTAGGATCTCTGGTTCGAGGATCTCTGGCTCTAGGATCTCTGGTTCGAGGATCTCTGGCTCTAGGATCTCTGGTTCGAGGATCTCTGGCTCTAGGATCTCTGGTTCGAGGATCTCTGGTTCGAGGATCTCTGGTTCGAGGATCTCTGGCTCTAGGATCTCTGGTTCGAGGATCTCTGGCTCTAGGAGATTAAACGAGGTAGCACAGTGAGACCGACAGAACACAGTGAGACCGACAGAACACAGTGAGACCGACAGAACACAGTGAGACCGACAGAACACAGTGAGACCGACAGAACACAGTGAGACCGACAGAACACAGTGAGACCGACAGAACACAGTGAGACCAACAGAACACAGTGAGACCAACAGAACACAGTTAGACCATTTCTGTAAGGTGCTCCTGAAGGTAGGGAGGGACAGTTCCTCTTGCTGCTCCGTAGGCAAGTACCATGGTTTTTTTAGTGGATGCGAGCTTCGACTGGAAGCCAGTGGAGTGTGCGGAGGAGCGGGGTGACTTGGAAGGACTTGGGAAGGTTGACAACCAGGTGGGCTGCGGCGTTCTGGATAAGTTGCAGGGGTTTGATGGCCCACGCGGGGATCCCAGCCAACAGCGAGTTGCAGTAATCAAGAAGGGAGATGACAAGTCTGGATTAGGACCTGCGCCGCTTCCTGTGTGAGGTAGGGTCGTACTCTACGGATGTTGTAGAGCATGAACCTGCAGGAGCGAGTCACCGCTTTGATGTTTGCAGAGAATGGCAGGGTGTTGTCCAGGGTCACTCCAAGGTTCTTTGCATTCCGTGAGGGGGACACCATTGAGTTGTCAACCGTGATGGAGAGGTCTTGGAGCGGGCAGGCCTTCCCCTGGAGGAAGAGCAGTTCCGTCTTGTCGAGGTTGAGCTTGAGGTGATGGGCCGACATCCAAGCTGAGATGCAGTATCTGCCAGGCATGCAGAGATGTGTGTCGCCACCTGGGTGTCAGAAGGGGGGAAGGTGAAAGTAGTTGAGTGTCATCCGCATTGCAATGATAGGAGAGACCATGTGAGGACATGACAGAGCCGAGTGACTTGGTGTATAGAGAAAAGAGGAGGGGGCCTAGAACCGAGCCCTGGTGGACACCAGTGGTGAAAGTACATGGTGCAGACACAGATCCTCTACATGTCACCTGGTAGAAGCGGCCTGCAGAGCCTGAGACACCCAGCCCTGAGAGGGTGGAGAGGTGGAGCTGATGTTTTACGGTGTTGAAGGCAGCAGATAGATCTAGAAGGATGAGAACAGAGGAGAGAGTCAGCTTTGGAAGTGTGGAGAGCCTTCGTGACACAGAGGAGAGCAGTCTCGGTTGAGTGACCCGTCTTGAAGCCTGACCCGTCTTAAAGCCTGACTGGTTAGGGTCAAGAAGAACGTTCTGAGAGAGATAGAGAGAGAGTTGGTCAGAGACAGCACATTCAAGTGTTTTGGAAAGAAAAGAAAGAAGGGATACCGGTCTGTAGTTTTTGATGTCAGAGGGGCTGAGTGTGGTTTCTTGAGAAGGGGAAGTCCTCCATTTTGGAGTCAGAGCCAGTGGTCAGGGATGAGTTGATGAGGAAAGTGAGGAACTCTTTTCAAAGTGGTTGACAAAGTCGTCCGCAGAGAGGAAAGGGGGAGGGGGTGGAGGATTTAGGAGGAAGGAGCAGGTGGAAAATAGTTCTCAGGTTAGAGGCAGAAGCTTGACATTTTTTAGTGATAGAAAGTGGCTTTGGCAGCCGATACAGTGGACGAGAAGGTAGAGAGGAGGGAGTGAAAGGATGATAGGTTTTCCAGAAGTTTAGTTTTCCTTCATTTTCGCTCAGTTGCCCGCAGCCCTGTTCTGTAAGCTTGCAATGAATCACTCAGCCATTGAGCAGGAGGGGAGGGCCAAGCCTGCCGAGAGAAAAGAGGTCAGTGTGAGTTATAGGATGCAGAAAGGGAGGAGAGTAGGGTCGAGGAGGCCGAATCAGGAGACAGGAGGGAAAAACATTTAGCAGAAGGGAGAGATGATAGGATAGAAGAGGAGAGAGTAGAGGGAGAGAGAGAGCGAAGATTGCGACGGCACATACCATCTGGGTAGGGGCTGAGTGGGTAGGATTGGAGGAGAGGGAGAGAAAAGGAAACAATGTAGTGATCACAGACCTGGAGGGTGGTTGCAGTGAGATTAGTAGGTGAACAGACTCTAGTAAAGATGAGGTCAAGCGTATAGCCTGCCTTGTGAGTGACAGCAGACTGGGAAAGGGTGAGGTCAAAAGAGGCAGGGAGGGGAAAGAAAGAGGTGGAAATAAATGAATCGAAGGCAGACGTCAGGAGGTTGAAGTCGCCCAGTATGATGAGCGGTAATCCATTGTCAGGAAATGAGCTTATCAAGGTGTCAAACTCAATGAGGAACTCTCTAAAAGCACCTGGTGGGGCGATAGATGACAACAATGTTAAGCTGAAGTAGACAAGTGACAGTGACCGCATGGAATTCAAATGAGGAGATGGACAGGTGAGTGAGGGAGAAAAGAGAAAATCTCCACCGTTACGACCAGATGCTCTTGGACTATGAGAGAACACGTAGTCAGATGAAGAGAGAGCAGCTGGAGTACCAGTGTTTTCTGGGGTGATCCATGTCTCCATCTGGGCCAAAAAATCTAGGGACTGAAGGGCTGAGATGAACGCTGCGTTCTTGACCACAGATTTACATTTACATTTTACATTTTAGTCATTTAGCAGACGCTCTTATCCAGAGCGACTTACAGGAGCAATTAGGGTTAAGTGCCTTGCTCAAGGGCACATTAACGTCATTTAGCAGACGCTCTTAGCCAGAGTGACTCACAAATTGGTGCGTTCACCCTATAGCCAGTGGGATAACCACTTTACAATTTGGGGGGGTTAGAAGGAATACTTTATCCTATCCCAGGTATTCCTTAAAGAGGTGGGGTTTCAAATGTCTCCGGAAGGTGGTGAGTGACTCCGCTGTCCTGGCGTCGTGAGGGAGCTTGTTCCACCATTGGGGTGCCAGAGCAGCGAACAGTTTTGACTGGGCTGAGCGGGAGCTATGCTTCCGCAGAGGAAGGGAGCCAGCAGGCCAGAGGTGGATGAACGCAATGCCCTCGTTTGGGTGTAGGGACTGATCAGAGCCTGAAGGTACAGAGGTGCCGTTCCCCTCACTGCTCCATAGGCAAGCACCATGGTCTTGTAGCGGATGCGAGCTTCAACTGGAAGCCAGTGGAGTGTGCGGAGGAGGGGGGTGACGTGAGAGAACTTGGGAAGGTTGAACACCAGACGGGCTGCGGCATTCTGGATGAGTTGTAGGGGTTTAATGGCACAGGCAGGGAGGCCAGCCAACAGCGAGTTGCAGTAGTCCAGACGGGAGATGACAAGTGCCTGGACCAGGACCTGCGCCGCTTCCTGTGTAAGGCAGGGTCGCACTCTCCGAATGTTGTACAGATCAGCAGTTCTGACTCAGATCCAAACTCTACCGGAGACCGGGAATTCCACATGGGCAGTTTAGAACTAATTTAGAAGTGTTGCAGCCAAAGTTAACAAATTATATCTCCAACTGAGTCTCCAACTCAACCAAAAATAAAAGTTTAAGAATGGGATTAATCCAGTTGCTCAGATGGAACTATCCAAACATTAGATACCAGGGGTTGGAACCAAAATTATTTTCCAATTGTTTTGTTCTGAACAGAGCCATTATTTTTTCCGTTCCGTTCCACTGTTCCGACCAGCAAAATAAAGTTCTGAACCGGTTTGAAAAAAAAAAGGAATGGTTTATATCATTCCCTTCTGTTCCTTTTTAAACCTCTGAAATCATATATATTTTTTAACATTAAACCAATTACTGTGGATAGAGCAGCTTGCTATGGAGTGGGCAAAAGTTATAGTTGTTTACATGCATTCGACAGACAAGTATTAGGGAACGAGATGCGACTGAAATTGAGGGTGGGGAGAGAGCAAGAGAGGGAGGAGCTTGTTTTGAAGCGCTTGGCATCTTGTTGTTATGACATGCATTATCTAAATTAGGCCCAGATAATTATATCTACGGAGGACCGGTTTCTATGTCATTGAACTTTGAATGTCTGAACTTCAGAACGTTGGTTTAACATTGGACTAAAACTAGCTAGCTAACAAGCTTGTGTGTGGAGAGCAGCACCAGAAATAAAATAAAAACACGTCTTACCTTTTTGTAGATAATAAATCCACTGTGAAACGTGACAACTATGGTATCCTTAACTAGCATTGAAAAAGTTTATCCATTCTTCTCTAATTAAAAATCTCTCTAATTTCTGAATCACGCTTGTAACGTCAGTAGTAGGCTAGTAGACTTCGGAGGGGGAGGAGCAGGTAGCACACACAGTGGCAAAGATTTTCAGCTGGCAGGCAGGCAGACACTGGCATAAGAGTGAGGGCTTTGCACAGGTGCTTTGCTGCGTTTTTTATGCAACTGAAAAAAAATGTCCGGAACATAAAATAACGTTATTAACCGATTCCCATGCTTTTAAAATAACGGTTCTGTTCTGGAACAGTATAGATCACTTCTGTTCCCGGTTTTGAATCTGTTCTTCGAAATTGTTTGTTATTTTCAGTTTTTTGGTTTTGTTCCCTGAAACGGCACCAACCACTGGTAGATGCAGTGCATTCGGAAAGTGTTCAGACCCCTTCCTTTTTTCCACATTTTGTTATGTTACAGCCTTATTCTAAAATTGATTAAATAAAAAAAATGGCCTCATCAATCTACACACACAATACCCCATAATGACAAAGCGAAATCAGGTTTGTAGAAATTTTTGCAAATGTATTGAAAATTAAAAACATAAATACTTTATTTACATACTCTAAGTATTCAGATCACACACCTGTCTATATAAGGACCAACAGTTGACAGTGCATGTCAGAGCAAAAACCAAGCCATGAGGTCGAAGGAACTGTCCGTAGAGCTCCGAGACAGGATTGTGTCGAGGCACAGATCTGCGGAAGGGTAACCAAAAATTGAAGGTCCCCAAGAACACAGTGGCCTCCATCATTCTTAAATGGAAGAAGTTTGGAACCACCAAGACTCTTCCTAGTGCTGGCCAACCGGCCAAACTGAGCAATCGGGGGAGAAGGGCCTTGGTCAAGGAGGTGACCAAGAACCTGATGGTCACTCTGACAGAGCTCCAGAGTTCCTCTGTGGAGATGGGAGACTTGATACACTTGATGAAAACTACTCCAGAGCGCTCAAGACCTCAGACTGGGGGCGACGGTTCACCTTCCAACAGGACAATGACCCTAAGCACACAGCCAAGACAACGCAGGAGTGGCTTTGGGACAAGTCTCTGATTGTCCTTGAGTGGCCCAGCCAGAGCCCGGACTTGAACCCGAATCGAACATCTCTGGAGAGACCTGAAAATAGCTGTGATGCGACGCTCCCCATCCAACCTGACAGAGCTTGAGAGGATCTGCAGAGAAGAATGGGAGAAACTCCCCAAATACAGGTGTGCCAAGCTTGTAGCGTCATACCCAAGAAGACTCGAGGCTGTAATCGCTGCCAAAGGTGCTTCAACAAAGTACTGAGTAAAGGGTCTGAATACTTACAGTACCAGTCCAAAGTTTGGACACAGCTAGTCATTCAAGGGTTTTTCTTTATTTTTACTATTATCTACATTATAGAATAATAGTGAATACATCAAAACTATGAAATAACACATATGGCATCATGCAGTAACCAAAACAGTGTTAAACAAATCAAAATATAATTTCGATTTTAGATTCTTCAAAGTAGCCACCCTTTGCCTTGATGACAGCTTTGCACACTCTTGTCATTCTCTCAACCAGCTTCATGAGGAATGCTGAGCACTTGTTGGCTGCTTTTCCTTCACTCTGCAGTCCAATTCATCCCAAACCATCTCAATTGGGTTGAGGTTGGGTGATTTTGGAGGCCAGGTCATCTGATGCAGCACTCCATCACTCTCCTTCTTGGTCAAATAGCCCTTACACAGCCTGGAGGTGTGTTTTGGGTCATTGTCCTATTGAAAAACAAATGATAGTCCCACTAAGCGCAAACCAGATGGGATGGCGTATCGCTGCAAAATGCTGTGGTAGCCATGTTGGTTAAGTGTGCCTTGAATTCTAAATAAATCACTGACAGAGTCACCAGCAAAGCACCCCCACACCCTCACACCTTCTCCTCCATGCGGAGATCATCCGCTCTGCATCTCACAAAGACACGCTGGTTGGAACCAAAAATCTCAAATTTGGACTCATCAGACCAAAAGACAGATTTCCACCGGTCTAATGTCCATTGCTTGTATTTCTTGGCCCAAGCAAGTCTCTTCTTATTATTGGTGTCCTTTAGTAGTGGTTTATTTGCAGCAATTCGACCATGAAGGCCTGATTCACGCAGTCTCCACTGAACAGTTGTTGAGATGTGTCTGTTACTTGAACACTGTGAAGCATTTATTTGGGCTGCAATCTGAGGTGCAGTTAACTCTAATGAACTTATCCTCTGCAGCAGAGGTAACTCTGGGTCTTACTTTCCTGTGGCAGTCCTCATGAGAGCAAGTTTCATCATAGCGCTTGATGGTTTTTGCAACTGCACTTGAAGAAACTTGAACACTTGAAATTTTCCGGATTGACTGACCTTCATGTCTTAAAGTAATGATGGACTGTCGTTTCTCTTTGCTTATTTGGGCTGTTCTTGCCATAATATGTACTTGGTATTTTACCAAATAGGGCTATCTTCTGTATACTTGTCACAACACAACTGATTGGCTCAAATGCATTAAGAAGAAAAGAAATTCCACAAATGAACTTTTAACAAGGCACACCTGTTAATTGAAATGCATTCCAGGTGACTACCTCATGAAGCTGGTTCAGAGAATGCGAAGTGTGCAGAGCTGTCATCAAGGCGAAGGGTGGCTACTTTGAAGAATCTCAAATATAAAATATATTTTGATTTGTTTAACACTTTTTTGGTTACTTCATGATTCCATATGTGTTCTTTTATCGTTTTGATGTCTTCACTATTATTCTACAATGTAGAAAATTGTCAAAAATAAAGAAAAACCCTTGAATGAGTAGGTGTGTCCAAACTTTTGACTGGTACTGTATATGGTCATGTTATTTCTACTCCCTATATATATCCATGATATTTTCTACTCCCTGTATATAGTCATGTTATTTGTAAATATGTATTTCCATTCTTTTTTTACTTTTTTTTTTTTTTTACTTTTGGGAACATTTCTAAAAACCTGTTTTTGCTTGTCATTACGGGGTATTGCGTGTAGATTGATGAGGGATCCATTTTAGAATAAAGCTGTAACGTAACAACATGTGGAAAAAGTCAAGGGGGTCTGAATACTTTCCGAATGCACCGTATGTATTGTCTATTTTTAGTTGAACCCTAGGTTGAATTGAAACAATTTTTGTTGATCACTTTGCAGATGCTATACAGGCCTAAATAGTATCATTGATGATACATGACTTATAAAGTGTGGTCACATTTCATTTGCTCTGTTAAACCTACCGTTTGGAATGACTTCGATAGCAACAGTGAACCTATTTAGTTTTTAAGTGTAGATCTCACTATAGCACATTGGTACTAGTCAGTGACAAATATCATAGCTAAGCAGGGCTTGGTTAAAACCCTGAATGGGAGACCAATGGGTAGCTGTATATAGATCAATTCAATTATCATAGCTAAGCAGGGCTGGGCTTGGTTAAAACCCTGCATGGAAGACCAACGGGTAGCTGTAGATAGATACATTCTCCAGTAGGAGGCGCTGCTCAGCCTATTTATTTATTTATTTATTTTTATTTTGGATATAACGTTGAAGGTCTGACATATTTTACACAAGGTTTGTTTATGTTGAAAATTGGTTATAATGATGACATAATCCTGTGGTTAGAATTTCACCCTCAAAACAACAGTTGATAACTTTTTTTTTCAAATCCAATGTATTTTCCACGTAGATTCCACGTCACAATACATTGATAAATTCCGTTGAATCTACGTTGATTCAACCAGTTTGTGCCCAGTGGGGAGCAGCGTGACGTCCGTTATGTACAGTATGTGTGCTGTTGTTGTGAGTATAGTGTCTGTAGACTATGTTGTGAGTATAGTGGCTGTGTCTGTAGACTATGTTGTGAGTATAGTGGCTGTGTCTGTAGACTATGTTGTGAGTATAGTGGCTGTGTCTGTAGACTATGTTCTGAGTATAGTGGCTGTGTCTGTAGACTATGTTGTGAGTATAGTGGCTGTGTCTGTAGACTATGTTGTGAGTATAGTGGCTGTGTCTGTAGACTATGTTGTGAGTATAGTGGCTGTGTCTGTAGACTATGTTGTGAGTATAGTGGCTGTGTCTGTAGACTATGTTGTGAGTATAGTGGCTGTGTCTGTAGACTATGTTGTGAGTATAGTGGCTGTGTCTGTAGACTATGTTGTGAGTATAGTGGCTGTAGACTATGTTGTGAGTATAGTGGCTGTAGACCATGTTGTGAGTATAGTGGCTGTGTCTGTAGACTATGTTGTGAGTATAGTGGCTGTGTCTGTAGACTATGTTGTGAGTATAGTGGCTGTGTCTGTAGACAATGTTGTGAGTATAGTGGCTGTGTCTGTAGACTATGTTGTGAGTATAGTGGCTGTGTCTGTAGACAATGTTGTGAGTATAGTGGCTGTGTCTGTAGACAATGTTGTGAGTATAGTGGCTGTGTCTGTAGACAATGTTGTGAGTATAGTGGCTGTGTCTGTAGACTATGTTGTGAGTATAGTGGCTGTGTCTGTAGACAATGTTGTGAGTATAGTGGCTGTGTCTGTAGACTATGTTGTGAGTATAGTGGCTGTGTCTGTAGACTATGTTGTGAGTATAGTGGCTGTGTCTGTAGACTATGTTGTGAGTATTGTAGCCTACTCCCTCCAGTGTAAAGAGGCTGTGGACACTGTGGATCCAGACTGACAGTCAATCTTATTACCTCTCAGCAGGGTAGAACCAAGCCAGGGAGAAGAGAGGAGGGTAGAGGATAGGAGAGGAAAGGAGGAGAGGAGAGAGGAGAGGAGAGGAGAGGAGAGGAGAGGAGAGGAGGAGAGGATAGGAGAGGAAAGGAGAGGAGAGGAGAGAAGGATAGGAGAGGAATGGAGAGGAGAGGAGGAGAGGAATGGAGAGGAGAGGAGAGGAATGGAGAGGAATGGAGAGGAGAGGAGAGGAGGAGAGGAATGGAGAGGAGAGGAGAGGAGAGGAATGGAGAGGAGAGGAGAGGAATGGAGAGGAGAGGAGAGGAGAGGAGAGGAGAGGGAGAGGAGAGGAGAGGAGAGAGAGGAGAGGAGAGGAGAGGAGAGGAGAGGAGAGGAGAGGAGAGGAGAAGAGACATACTACAGGAGGTCGCCTTGGTCGGGATTAGGACTTCCTCTCTCTCTCACACACACACACACACACACACACACACACACACACTCCATCTTATCACACTGATTAATCGTCTTTAATTGACACCAAACAGTTCTGACCTCGTTTCCAGTTCAAGCACTTTACAACCCTTTAAGTATATGTGTGTGTGTGTGTGTGTGTGTGTGTGTGTGAATGATCTCTGGAGCGCTGAACAACTCCCCATGTTGCTGGTTTATTAATTGTCTTTCCCTGAGTCTTCTTAATGTGATCCTAAAATGCACCCTATTCCCTCTATGGTGCACCCTATGGGCTCTGGTCTAAAGTAGTGTACTATATAGGGAATAGGGTGCCATTCTCTGGTCTAAAGTAGTGCACTATATAGGGAATAGGGTGCCATTCTCTGGTCTAAAGTAGTGCGCTATGCAGGGCTCCCGAGTGGTGCAGCGGTCTAAGGCACTGCATCTCAGTGCTTGAGGCGTCACTACAGACCCGGGTTCGATTCCAGGCTGTATCACAACCAGCCGTGATTGGGAGTCCCGTAGGGTGGCGCACAATTGGTCCGGGTTTGACCGGTGTAGGCCGTCATTGTAAATAAGAATTTGTTCTTAACTGACTTGCCTAGTTAAAGAAAAGTAGGGAATAGGCATTTTGGGGACGCAGTCAGAGATAGGACCAGAGAAATACAGGGGCCAGACAAAGGACAATGGACTTTTAGCCAATGCTCTTAGTGACCACAAGAACATGACAGAACACTGTGATGCCATCTGACAAAGCAGGTCTTTGTGCTTTAAGGAAATCAGCAATACATACAATAGGACTGATTCGTTTGACAGCGTCTCTTCTTCAACATTGTGTCCCAAATGGCACCCTATTCCCTATATAGTAAGTAAGTAAGCCTTGGACAGTAATCCTTATAATATATAATATGCCATTTAGCAGACGCTTTTATCCAAAGCGACTTACAGTCATGCGTGCATAAATTTTTTTGTGTATGGGTGGTCCCGGGGATCGAACCCACTACCTTGGCGTTACATGTGCCGTGCTCTACCAGCTGAGCTACAGAGGACCACGCTTATCCGAGCTTATCCGAGCCAAACGCTCTAACCACAAAGAGACTGACTTGGTTTAATTTACTATATAGTGCACTATTTTTGACCACAGCTGAATGGCTTCCCATCAGAATGTAATCCTATTGAGACACAGCTGAATGGCTGCCCATCAGAATGTAATCCTATTGAGCCACAGCTGAGTGGCTTCCCATCAGAATGTAATCATATTGAGCCACAGCTGAATGGCTGCCCATCAGAATGTAATCATATTGAGCCACAGCTGAATTGCTGCCCATCAGAATGCAATCCTATTGAGCCACAGCTGAATGGCTGCCCATCAGAATGTAATCCTATTGAGCTACAGCTGAATGGCTGCCCATCAGAATGTAATCATATTGAGCCACAGCTGAATGGCTGCCCATCAGAATGTAATCATATTGAGCCACAGCTGAATGGCTGCCCATCAGAATGTGATCATATTGAGCCACAGCTGAATGGCTGCCCATCAGAATGTAATCCTATTGAGCCACAGCTGAATGGCTGCCCATCAGAATGTAATCCTATTGAGCCACAGCTGAATGGCTGCCCATCAGAATGTAATCCTATTGAGCCACAGCTGAATGGCTGCCCATCAGAATGTAATCCTATTGAGCCACAGCTGAATGGCTGCCCATCAGAATGTAATCCTATTGAGCCACAGCTGAATGGCTGCCCATCAGAATGTAATCATATTTAGCCACAGCTGAATGGCTTCCCATCAGAATGTAATCATATTGAGCCACAGCTGAATGGCTGCCCATCAGAATGTAATCCTATTGAGCCACAGCTGAATGGCTGCCCATCAGAATGTAATCCTATTGAGCCACTGCTGAATGGTTTCCCATCAGAATGTAATCCTATTGAGCCACAGCTGAATGGCTGCCCATCAGAATGTAATCCTATTGAGACACAGCTGAATGGCTGCCCATCAGAATGTAATCCTATTGAGCCACAGCTGAATGGCTGCCCATCAGAATGTAATCCTATTGAGCCACAGCTGAATGGCTGCCCATCAGAATGTAATCCTATTGAGCCACAGCTGAATGGCTGCCCATCAGAATGTAATCATATTGAGCTACAGCTGAATGGCTGCCCATCAGAATGTAATCATATTGAGCCACAGCTGAATGGCTGCCCATCAGAATGCAATCCTATTGAGCCACAGCTGAATTGCTGCCCATCAGAATGTAATCATATTGAGCCACAGCTGAATGGCTGCCCATCAGAATGTAATCATATTGAGCCACAGCTGAATTGCTGCCCATCAGAATGCAATCCTATTGAGCCACAGCTGAATGGCTGCCCATCAGAATGTAATCATATTGAGCTACAGCTGAATGGCTGCCCATCAGAATGTAATCATATTGAGCCACAGCTGAATGGCTGCCCATCAGAATGTAATCATATTGAGCCACAGCTGAATGGCTGCCCATCAGAATGCAATCCTATTGAGCCACAGCTGAATGGCTGCCCATCAGAATGTAATCATATTGAGCCACAGCTGAATGGCTGCCCATCAGAATGCAATCCTATTGAGCCACAGCTGAATGGCTGCCCATCAGAATGTAATCCTATTGAGCCACAGCTGAATGGCTGCCCATCAGAATGTAATCATATTGAGCCACAGCTGTCCTAGAGGGTGTTCTGACTGTCCTTGTGGGTGTTCTGATTGTCCTAGAGGTTGTGCTGACTATCCTAGAGGATGTTCTGACTGTCCTAGAGGGTGTTCTGACACTTCCTAGTGGGTGTAGAGTGTGTGGTGTGTGCAGCAGCTCAGCATACACATTGTTAAGCATGGTTCTGTAGAGTGTGTGTGTGGGGGTGTGTGTCAGTGTGTGGGCTGGAGATAGTTGCTATATCTGGCCCCGTCCTCCTACTCATGGTATGACACATTGGGTGCAGGGTGGTAGGCTTGGAAATAGCCACAGGGTGGTTTTTCAATACCGTCAATACCGTTGAAACTATTTCAAAATATTTTTTTATTTTTTTAATACATTTGAATATTTGTAACTCCACCCAAAAACTATCTTCTGGTATTTGTTTCATTAGTACATTGGTCCAATGTTTTGCATGTCTGCAATCAAGTTTTCAAGATACATACCTTTCAGAATACAGGAGGTATGATGCATCGCTTTGGTACATTAGAAGAAGTACATTAAATTCCAATGGAATGCTGCATTTGCCTTGCAGTGGGTTCTGTGTGGTGCATCCACTGGATTTATCCAACATATGCATCAGATTGTATGGGCAGACTTAACAGAAATAGTAGCAAAAGGTGAATGTTGAACTTTTGTTGTATCCCCCCCCCAAAAAAAAAAGTGGAATTACATATTGAAAAAAGTTTTAATGCAGAATTTATTATGCAGCATTGATGCAATGACACTGTCGGTCTGATCGAGGCGTAAGCGAGGCTTAAGGACGGTGGTACCTCCGGTGAAACTGGTGGGATTTACGTTTTATTTTTGGCTGCCGGCAACCTTGTAGTAGATAGGCTGGCAGGTCGTAATATCAGGCTACCATAGAGACTGAAGTAAAGTGAACAAAAATGCAATAATGTATTATTACACTTTATTTAATAATCTAGGTTACCCACAATCCAATTGTGGCCACACACAATCAATACCAATTGGAGCTGAAAAGTATAGGTTAGGTTTATTAAATCTAGACTACACACTATTCGTTTCCACAATCGCATTGATGAACGAAATTCATATAGCGGCCCATTTAGGACAAGCCTTGTAAATATCAGACTGAATCATGCTGTGCAGCAATATTCATCCCAGCTAGCACATAACGTTCTGAGAACCATATGTTTTCTTAGAGCTTGATGATAGTGTGGTTGTCCCATGGTTATTTTGTATACAATCTTTACCATATAGTTCTGGAAAGGGTGCAGGATACCCAGCTAGCACATAACGTTCTGAGAACCATATGTTTCTTAGGTGGGAATGTCAATACTTCAGCATAACGTTTCCTACAGGTTTCCTCAAGGTTCTATTAAAAGTAATGTTCTCAGAAAGTTCAGAGAACATTAAGAAACAACGTTCTTCTGTGGGAATTTCAGTACTTCAGCATAACGTTTTCTGCAGGTTTCCTCATGGTTCTATTTAAAGTCCTGTTCTCAGAACATTAAGAAAACTTTCCATAAAAAAACACAAGAAAACATTAGTAACGTTCAAGAATGTTATTTATAAATATATACATTCCGTTCTCAGCGGTAACAAAACTCTATCCTCTATCTTGTTAAGTGTGTTCAGGTGTGTTGGCCACGCCCACTAATTGGCCACACCTGAACTTAATGAGTGCTTGTTTCCTTTGAAATGGGGTCTGTTTGACTAGACTAAAATAAACAGCTTTCTATGAGTTAAAAAACATGGCATGCTAGCTCCATCCTGGTGATGCAGAGGACTAATTCCATGAATAGAGAACAGAAGATCATAGTAATGAAACTCACTGATGCCGTGCCACTATATATATTTTTTTGCATGATTATTGCCTAGGCCAATGAATTTCCATGCGTCCTATCTGTGCTTGGAGTTCAAAACAGGTAAACTAAGCTACCAGAGTTATTAAAAGTCTTATTGAAACATTCTGTGAAAGTTTTAAGGAAGTTATTCAAAAACCTCCAAGTAACCTTTACATTTCATTCAAAACATTCACAACATTTAGAGAATGTTCTCAGAACCTTATTTAATTACCTTCAAAACGTTGATAAAACATCCCAGGAAAGCTTTCAGAGAACCATAGTAAAACATTCTTACAACCTCCCTGCAACCTAAAAATTATTGTTCCCAGAAAATGCAAAATGTTCACTTCAATTCTCAGAACGTTTAAAAAACGTTTTACCGGTCAGGAAATGTATGATTTCGTTCCCAGAACCAATGGGAAACCAAAAACATACATTCCCACAACTTTCAAGGAACCAAATGTGGTAGCTGGAATGTAAGCTCACAGGATCAGGCTGCTTTGCCAGGCTAGTTTAGGACTATAATTGGTGAGTTAAATGCGCTTTATGACATTAGAAAAACAGAAAGGTATAACTGTTACCATTTGGCAAACACGTGACCTTGTGCAGATTCCACAGAGCTCCCAGAGCCCTGACTTCATGTGTCCCTTGCTTGCCTTCCTCTAAACACTGGTATCCCACTGACCTTAATGAGTACCTGTTTCCTTTGAAATGGGGAATAGACTCAAATGAACAGCTTTGTATGAGTTTTTTTTTAAACATGGCATGCTAGCTCCATCCTGGTGGCACAGAGGACTAATTCCATGGAAAAGAACAGAAGATCATAGGTTTGAATCTTACTGACGCCGTGCCACAATAAAAAAAGAAATGTGTTTACATGATTAATGACTAAGCCAATTGATTTTCATGTGTCCTATCTGTGCTTGGAGTTCAAAACAGTTAAACTAAGCTAGCGTTGTAATTAAAAGTCATATTGAAACATTCAGTGGAAGTTTTAAGGAAGTTATTCAAAAACATCCAAATAACCTTTAAAGCTGCAATATGTAACTTTTTGGGGGACTGACCAAATTCACATAGAAATGTGAGTTATAGATCTTTCATTCTCATTGAAAGCAAGCTATAAAGCGGTATATATGTTCTATGTGCACTATTTCTATGCTTCCCGTTCTTAAGTTTAGTTTGAGTTTTTTACTTTCTGTTTTGTACACCAGCTTCAAACAGCTAGAAATACCATAGTGGTCCTCTGTAGCTCAGCTGGTAGAGCACGGCGCTTGTAACGCCAAGGTAGTGGGTTCGATCCCCGGGACCACCCATACACAAAAATGTATGCACGCATGACTGTAAGTCGCTTTGGATAAAAGCGTCTGCTAAATGGCATATTATTATATTATTATTATATTTTTGGTTATGAAAAATATTTTTCACAGTGCTTAAGATGGTACAATTGAGTCTCTGCACAATGACTGCTTGTTTTGTCATAAACTGAAATTAGGCAAACTATTAGAATTTTTGCAACCAAAAAATGGTGGCGTAATTTATGCATATTGCATCTTTACATTTAATTGAAAACATTCACAACATTTAGAGAATGTTCTCAGAACCTTATTTAATTACCTTCAAATAACCTAGCATTTCCGTTCTCAGAACGTTAATAAAACATCCCAGGTAAACTTTCAGGGAACCATAGTAAAATGTTCTATGAACCTCCCTGCAACCTAAACATGAATGTTCCCAGAACAGGTAAAAATGTTACTTCAGTTTTCAGAAAGTTTTAAAAACGTTCTACATTTTAATAGATGGTCTTATCCAGAACGACTTACAGTAGTGAGTGCTTACTTGTCCCTCGTGGGATTCAAACCCTTGACCCTTGCATTGCAAGCGCCATGCTCTAGCGGCTGAGACACACAGGACCGGTCAGGAATCATATGGCTTCCTTCCCAGAACCATTGGAAAACCAAAAACTTGCATTCCCACAACTTCCAAGGAATCAAATGTGCTAGCTGGTATATAAGCTCGTGGGATCAGGCGGCTTTGCGTGGCTAATTTAGGACTATACTTGGTGAGTTAAATGCGCCTTATGACCATTGGAAAAAACGGAGTTATAACCATTTGACAAAAGCACGTTACCTTGTGCAGTTTCCACATTGCTCCCAGAGCCTTGACTTCATGTGTCCCGTGCTTGCCTTCCTCTAAACACTGGTAACACACCGGCATCTTGCACTGAACACAGTACATGCTCAGGTTCTCCAGTTCGTGCTCCGTACAGGTGGAGATCTTCCGGGGACTTGTCCGACGGCTTATCCGGCCGTGCGCCGGGGGCACAAGGCGATGCTTGGCTAGCGGACCTCGGGGAGGGTGGCACCTCACGCGACAAGGGTCGCAGTAGAACACGTCGCATTGCTCGCACATCACCGTGGCCTCTTTGGGACTCTTCTCGCAGAGCTGACACTTGAGGGCGGCCGCTTTGCTCTGCTGGTAGCGGTCCACAACCCCTTCCAGCACCCGGTTCTTGGCAAACCCGCGGAGCCCCCTTTCGTCCAGGATGAGGCTGCGATGGCACTGCGGGCAGGTGATGCAGGAGTTTCGGGGGATAGGGGGTAGGGAGCCGGGGTGTCCTAGCAAGTGGTGTTGGGCAGGAGGTTGGGGGACGACAGGGGGGAAAACGCGCACACCGTTTGGAGATTTCTGGCAAGGGGTGATCGGGGCACTTATGAATCCACCATAGGAGCCATACCCACTGTCCGCCTCGCTGTACAAACTTATCTTATCCAGGTCCAGATAGTCGTAATCAGATACCCCCGAGCCAGACGCGCGGCTACTCTGCGGAGATTCAGCGTCCGGCGTCTGCACTAGGATATTCCGAGCGCAAGCCAGGCAAATGTTGTGGGAGCACGGTAGAATGATCGGCTCCCGGAAAAAAGATCCGCAGACAGGGCATTTTAATTCTTCTTCCATTTCATCCATTTTAAATTCTCTTCGTAGAGAAATAGTATCTCCCAATTCCACGGAAGTTGCTATATTTGTTCAATCAAAATGCTATTGCACACTACCAGCGGTCGTCTCTTTCAGCATCCACCACAGCAAATGCAACCTTGGAAGGAGGCAGGCAAATATATCATGCAAACTATCCGAGACAACGCACTTTCTAGCCAATACACAAACGGTATTGCAAACATCGGCTAATCCAGAGCAGCTATTGGACAAGGCAGCCGTCAGTCTAATGGTTCTAGACCAGTCAGTTGTACGCAATGACCACATCATTTCCATATGATGATGACAGCGCCAGACATGAACAATTCTCTAAGTGATATCGATTGGAAACAACACAATATTACTAATTAAGAAAACAGTCGGCTATGAAACTATGAGCAGGAACCAATAATGCACATTATATATTCCTAGTGGGATATGTTCAGCAATTAATTATACTCTCTCTCTCTCTCTCTCTCTCTCTCTCTCTCCAACCTGAATGAACTCAGGGGTAGATGTACTCCAATTAGTATGATATGTTACGTTTGGTATGGTATGTATTAATTTGTGGATGTCCATCATCCATTTTGTATGAAATGTTACGAATGACAATTCGTATGATATGTTAATCATTTGCAAAACCTATGATATGTTACGAATTCAAATTTGTCTAGGTTGCTAACGTTAGCTAGGCTAGGGGTTAGGGGTTAGGGTTAAGGTTAGGATTAGGAGTTAGGTTAAAGGGTTAGGAGAGGGGTTAGGTAACATGCAAAGTAGTTGCAAAGTAGCTAAAAAGTAGTAAGTAGTTGAAAAGTTGCTAATTAGCTAAAATTGTCTGTGATGAGAATCGAACACACAACCTTTGGGTTGCTAGACGTATGCGTTATACCTTAAGTAACCTTCTGTCTTATGTAACCATACCAAACAAAACATATCATACTAATTTTTATCAATCAATCAATCAATCAAATGTATTTATAAAGCCCTTTTTACATCAGCAGATGTCACAAAGTGCTATACAGAAACCCAGCCTAAAACCCCAAACAGCAAGCAATGCAGATGTAGAAGCACAGTGGCTAGGGAAAACTCCCTAGAAAGGCAGGAACCTAGGAAGAAACCTAGAGAGGAACCAGGCTCTGAGGGGTGGCCAGTCCTCTTCTGGCTGTGCTGGGTGGAGATTATAAGAGTACATGGCCATTTAAGGCCAGATTGTTCTTCAAGATTATCAAACGTTCATATTTGACCAGCAGGGTCAAATAATAATCACAGTGGTTGTAGAGGGTGCAACAGGTCAGTACCTCAGGAGTAAATGTCAGTTGGATTTTCACAGCTGAGCATTCAGAGGTCGAGACAGCAGATGCCGTAGAGAGAGAATCGAAAACAGCAGGTCCGGGACAAGGTAGCACGTCCAGTGAACAGGTCAGGGTTCCATAGCCGCAGGCAGAAGAGTTGAAACTGGAGCAGCAGCACGACCAGGTGGACTGGGGACAGCCAGGAGTCATCAGGCCAGGTAGTCCTGATCCTAGGGCTCAGGTCCTCCGGGAGGGGAGAGAGAATTAGAGAGAGCATACTTAAATTCACACAGGACACCAGATAAGACAGGAGAATTACACCAGATATAACAGACTGACCCTAGCCCCCCGGCACATAGACTATTGCAGCATAGATACTGGAGACAGAGACGGGGGTGGGGGGGTCAGGGGACCCTGTGGCCCCTTCCGACGATACCCCCGGACAGGGCCAACCAGGCAGGATATAACCCCTCCCACTTTGCCAAAGGACAGCCCCCACACCACTAGAGGGATATCAACAGACCACCAACTTACTACCCTGAGAAAAGGCTGAGTATAGCCCACAAAGATCTCCTCCACCGCACGAGCCCGAGGGGGCGCAAAACCGGACAGGAAGATCACGTCTGTGACTCAACCCACTCAAGTGACACACCCCTCCTAGGGACGGCATGGAAGAGCACTAGTAAGCCAGTGACTCAGCCCCCGTAATAGGGTCAGAGGCAGAGAATCCCAGTGGAGAGAGGAGAACCGGCCAGGCAGAGACAGCGGTTCGTCGTTCCAGTGCCTTGCTGTTCACCCCCCGGGCCAGACTACACTCAATCATAGGACCTACTGAAGAGATGAGTCTTCAGTAAAGACTTAAAGGTTGAGACAGAGTCTGCGTCTCTCACATGGATAGGCAGACCATTCCATAAAAATTGAGCTCTATAGGAGAAAGCCCTGCCTCCAGCTGTTTGCTTAGAAATTCTAGGGACAATAAGGAGGCCTGCGTCTTGTGACCGTAGCGTACGTGTAGGTATGTACGGCAGGACCAAATCGGAGAAATAAGTAGGAGCAAGCCCATGTAATGCTTTGTAGGATAGCAGTAAAACCTTGAAATTAGCTCTAGCCTTAACAGGAAGCCAGTCTACGAAGCCAGAGGCTAGAACTGGAGTAATATGATCACATTTGTTGGTTCTAGTCAGGATTCTAGCAGCCGGGTAGCCGGAGAGTGGAGCATTGCAGTAGTCTAATCTAGAAGTGACAAAAGCATGGATGAGCTTTTCTGCATCCTTTTTGGACAAAAAGTTTCTGATTTTTGCTATGTTACAAAGATGGAAAAAAGCTGTCCTTTAAATATTCTTGATATGTTTGTCAAAAGAAAGATCAAGGTCCAGAGTAACGCTGAGGTCCTTCACAGTTTTATTTGAGATGACTGTACAGACATCAGGATTAATTGTCAGATCCAACAGCAGATCTCTTTGTTTCTTGGGACCTAGAACTAGCATCTCTGTTTTGTCTGAGTTTAAAAGTAAAAAAATTGCCGCCATCCACTTCCTTATGTCTGAAACACAGGCTTCAGCGTAGGCAATTTTGGGGCTTCACCACGTTTCATCGAAATGTACAGCTGTGTGTCGTCCGCATAACAATGAAAGTTGACATTGTGTTTCCGAATGACATCACAAAGAGGTAGAATATATAAATATAGTGAAAACAATAGTGGTCCTAAAACAGAACCTTGAGGAACGCCGAAACGTACAATTGATTTGTCAGAGGACAAACCGTCCACAGAGACAAACTGATATTTTTCCGACAGATAAGATCTAAACCAGGCAAGAACTTGTCCATGTAGACCAGGGTTCTTCAATTCCGGTCCTGGAGGGCCGAAACACTTCTGTTTTTTATTTCTACCTGGTAGTTAATTGCACTCACCTGGTGTCCCAGGTCTGAATTAGCCCCTGATTAGAAGGAGAGGATGAAAAACAGAGGTGTTTCGGCCCTCCAGGACCGGAATTGAAGAACCCTGATGTAGACCAATTACGGTTTCTAATCTCTCCAAAGGAATGTGGTGATCGATGGTGTCAAAAGCAGCACTAAGGTCTAAGAGCACTAGGACAGATGCAAAGCCTTGGTCTGACGCCATTAAAAGGTAATTTACCATCTTCACGAGTGCAGTCTCAGCACTATGATGGGGTCTAAAACCAGACTGAAGCATTTCATATACATTATTTGTCTTCAGGAAGGCAGTGAGTTGCTGTGCAACAGCTTTTTCTAAAATGTTTGAGAGGAATGGGAGATTCGATATAAGCCAATAGTTTTTTTCCGGGTCAAGGTTTGGCTTTTTCAAGAGAGGATTTATTACTGCCACTTTTAGTGAGTTTGGTACACATCCGGTGGATAGGGAGCCATTTATTATGTTCAACATAGGAAGGCCAAGCACAGGAAGTAGCTCTTTCAGTTTAGTTGGAATAGGGTCCAGTATGCAGCTTGACGGTTTAGAGGCCATGACTAATTTTATGAATGTGTCGAGACATATACAGTGAGGGAAAAAAGTATTTGATCCCCTGCTGATTTTGTACGTTTGCCCACTGACAAAGAAATGATCAGTCTATAATTTTAATGGTAGGTTTATTTTAACAGTGAGAGACAGAATAACAACAAAAACATCCAGAAAATCTCATGTCAAAAATGTTATATATTGATTTGCATTTTAATGAGGGAAATAAATATTTGACCCCTCTACAAAACATGACTTAGTACTTGGTGGCAAAACCCTTGTTGGCAATCACAGAGGTCAGACGTTTCTTGTAGTTGGCCACCAGGTTTGCACACATCTCAGGAGGGATTTTTGTCCCACTCCTCTTTGCAGATCTTCTCCAAGTCATTAAGGTTTCGAGGCTGACATTTGGCAACTCGAACCTTCAGCTCCCTCCACAGATTTTCTATGGGATTAAGGTCTGGAGACTGGCTAGGCCACTCCAGGACCTTAATGTGCTTCTTCTTGAGCCACTCCTTTGTTGCCTTGGCCATGTGTTTTGGGTCATTGTCATGCTGGAATACCCATCCACGACCCATTTTCAATGCCCTGGCTGAGGGAAGGAGGTTCTCACCCAAGATTTGACGGTACATGGCCCCGTCCATCGTCCCTTTGATGCGGTGAAGTTGACCCCCGAAAGCATAATGTTTCCACCTCCTTGTTTGACGGTGGGGATGGTGTTCTTGGGGTCATAGGCAGCATTCCTCCTCCTCCAAACACGGTGAGTTGAGTTGATGCCAAAGAGCTCGATTTTGGTCGCATCTGACCACAACACTTTCACCCAGTTCTCCTCTGAGTCTTTCAGATGTTCATTGGCAAACTTCAGACGGGCATGTATATGTGCTTTCTTGAGCAGGGGGACCTTGCGGGCGCTGCAGGATTTCAGTCCTTCACGGCGTAGTGTGTTACCAATTGTTTTCTTGGTGACTTTGGACCCAGCTGCCTTGAGATCATTGACAAGAACCTCCCGTGTAGTTCTGGGCTGATTCCTCACCGTTCTCATGATCATTGCAACTCCACGAGGTGAGATCTTGCATGGAGCCCCAGGCCGAGGGAGATTGACAGTGCTTTTGTGTTTCTTCCATTTGCGAATAATCACACCAACTGTTGTCACCTTCTCACCAAACTGCTTGGCGATGGTCTTGTAGCCCATTCCAGCCTTGTGTTGGTCTACAATCTTGTCCCTGACATCCTTGGAGAGCTCTTTGGTCTTGGCCATGGTGGAGAGTTTGGAATCTGATTGATTTATTGCTTCTGTGGACAGGTGTCTTTTATACAGGTAACAAACTGAGATTAGGAGCACTCCCTTTAAGAGTGACCTGTATAAAAGACACCTGGGAGCCAGAAATCTTTCTGATTGAGAGGGGGTAAAATACTTATTACCTCATTAAAATGCAAATCAATTTATAACATTTTTGACATGCGTTTTTTCTTGATCTTTTTGTTGTTATTCTGTCTCACACTGTTCAAATAAACCTACCATTAAATGTATAGACTGATCATTTATTTGTCAGTGGGCAAACGTACCAAATCAGCAGAGTGTCTCCATTGATCCGAGGTCCTGGCAGTTCTGTGCAGACTCAGGACAACTGAGCTTTGGAGATATACGCAGATTCAAAGAGGAGTCTGTAATTTGCTTTCTAATGATCATAATCTTTACATCAAAGAAGTTCATGAATTTATCACTGCTGAAGTGAAAGCTATCCTCTCTTGTTGAATGCTGCTTTTTAGTTAGCTTTGCGACAGCATCAAAAATAAATGTAGGATTGTTCTCCTTAATTAGGTTGGAAAAATAGGATGATTGAGCAGCAGGAAGGGCTCTTCGATATTGCACAGTACTGTCTTTCCAAGCTAGTCGGAAGACTTCCAGTTTGGTGGAGCGCCATTTCGTTCCTATTTTCTGGAAGCTTGCTTCAGGACTCTGGTATTTTCTGTATACCAGGGAGCAAATGTCTTGTTTTTAGGGGTGCGACTGCATCTAGGATAATACTCAAGGTTAAATTAAGATCCTCAGTTAGGTGGTTAATTGATTTTTATACTCCGACGTCTTTGGGTAGGTGGAGGGAGTCTGGAAGGGCATCTAGGAATCTTTGGGTTGTCCGAGAATTTATAGCACAGCTTTTGATGATCCTTGGTTGGGGTCTGAGCAGATTATTTGTTGTGATTGCAAACGTAATAAAATGGTTGTCCGATAGTTCAGGATTATGAGGAAAAACATTTAGATCCACAATATTTATTCCACGGGACAAAACTGGATCCAGGGTATGACTGTGGCAACGAGTAAGTCCGGAGACATGTTGGACAAAACCCACTGAGTCGATGATGGCTCCAAAAGCCTATTGGAGTGGGTCTGTGGACTTTTCCATGTAAATATTAAAGTCACCAAAAATTAGAATATTATCTGCCATGACTACATGGTCCGATAGGAATTCAGGGAACTCAGTGAGGAATTCTGTATACGGCCCAGGAGGCCTGTAAACAGTAGCTAGAAAAAGTGTTTGAGTAGGCTGCATAGATTTCATGACTAGAAGCTCAAAAGACAAAAATGCAGTCTTTTTTTTTTGTAAATTGAAATTTGCTGTCATAAATGTCAGCATCACCTCCGCCTTTGCCGGATGCGCGGGGGATATGGTCACTAGTGTAACCAGGAGGAGAGGCCTCATTTAACACAGTCAATTCATCAGGCTTGAGCCATGTTTTAGTCAGGCCAATCACATCACGATTATGATAATTGATTAGTTCATTGACTATGACTGCCTTGGAAGTGAGGGATCTAACATTAAGTAACCCTATCACAATCTCTTTCAATAATGACTGGAATGGAGGAGGTCTTTATTCCAGTGAGATTGCTAAAGCGAACACCAGCATGTTTTGTTTTGCTCAACCTAGATCGAGGCACAGACATGGTCTCAATGGGGATAGCTGAGCTGACTACACTGACTGTGCTAGTGGCAGACTCCACTAAGCTGTCAGGCTGGCTAACAGCCTGCTGCCTGGCCTGCACCCTGTCTCATTGGGCTGGCTAACAGCCTGCTGCCTGGCCTGCACCCTATCTCATTGTGGAGCTAGAGGAGTTAGAGCCCTGTCTATGTTGATAGATACGTTGAGAGCACCCCTCCAGCTAGGATGGAGTCCATCACTCCTCAGCAGGCCAGGCTTGGTCCTGTAGCACCCCTCCAGCTAGGATGGAGTCCATCACTCCTCAGCAGGCCAGGCTTGGTCCTGTAGCACCCCTCCAGCTAGGATGGAGTCCATCACTCCTCAGCAGGCCAGGCTTGGTCCTGTAGCACCCCTCCAGCTAGGATGGAGTCCATCACTCCTCAGCAGGCCAGCCTTGGTCCTGTAGCACCCCTCCAGCTAGGATGGAGTCCATCACTCCTCAGCAGGCCAGGCTTGGTCCTGTAGCACCCCTCCAGCTAGGATGGAGTCCGTCACTCCTCAGCAGGCCAGGCTTGGTCCTGTAGCACCCCTCCAGCTAGGATGGAGTCCATCACTCCTCAGCAGGCCAGGCTTGGTCCTGTAGCACCCCTCCAGCTAGGATGGAGTCCGTCACTCCTCAGCAGGCCAGGCTTGGTCCTGTAGCACCCCTCCAGCTAGGATGGAGTCCGTCACTCCTCAGCAGGCCAGGCTTGGTCCTGTAGCACCCCTCCAGCTAGGATGGAGTCCATCACTCCTCAGCAGGCCAGGCTTGGTCCTGTAGCACCCCTCCAGCTAGGATGGAGTCCGTCACTCCTCAGCAGGCCAGGCTTGGTCCTGTAGCACCCCTCCAGCTAGGATGGAGTCCGTCACTCCTCAGCAGGCCAGGCTTGGTCCTGTTTGTGGGTGAGTCCCAGAAAACCAGCGATTGAGTTGTGAGACTCTGCTGTAAAGCTCATCACTCCCCCTAACTGGGAGGGGGCCAGAGACAATTACTCGATGCCGACACATCTTTCTAGCTGATTTACATGCTGAATCTATGTTGCGCTTGGTGACCTCTGACTGTTTCATCCTAACATCGTTGGTGCTGACGCGGATAACAATATCCATATACTCTCTACGCTCCCTGGTTTTAGCCTTAGCCAGCACCCTCTTCAGATTAGCCTTTACGTTGGTAGCCCTGCCCCCTGGTAAACAGTGTATGATCGCTGGATGATTCTTTTTAAGTCTAATATTGCGGGTAACGGAGTCGCCAACGACTAGGGTTTTCAATTTGTCAGAGCTAATGTTGGGAGGCTTCGGCGGCTCAGACCCCGTAACGGGTGGAGGAGAGACCTGAGAAGGCTCGGCCTCTGACTCGTTGCTTAGTGGGGAGAACCGGTTAAACGTTTCTGTCGGCTGAATGAGCGACACCGGTTGAGCATGCAGACAGCATTTCTTTCCAGAAGCCTTGAGAAAATTGTCCGTCTGTGGGGACTGTGCGAGGGGATTTATACTACTATCTGTACTTACTGGTGGCACAGACGCTGTTTCATCCTTTCCTACACTTACATTGCCCTTGCCTAACGATTGCATCTGAAGCTGTGCTTGCAACACGGCTATCCTCACCATAAGGCGATAGTTCTCCTGTATGTTATGAGTACAGCGACTGCAATTAGACGGCATAGTGTTAATGTTACTACTTGGCGTTTTCGGCTGGTGGAGGTCCTGTAGAACATTGGTAAATGTATTAAAAGTAAAAAATGAAACGTTTGGCAGATAGCAAGTAGCAACAAACAGCACAACAGCACGGAGACAAGTCCGGAAGTTTGTTTCCAGGATTTAAATGTACAATGTTATGTCTATGAGACCAGGCTGCTTTCTCTGGCCCACTATCTCTCTCTCTCTAATCTCTCTCTCTCTCTCTCTCTCTAAACTACTCTCTCTCTCTAAACTATCTCTCTCTCTCTCTAAACTACTCTCTCTCTCTCTAAACTACTCTCTCTCTCTCCAAACTACTCTCTCTCTCTCCAAACTACTAACCTAAGAGGGTTCATGTTTACAAAAAACTGACGAAACAAGGTCACACCGTCTTGATGGCACAATTAACATCACAATGAAGAGCAACACCTTGTACATGCTACCCACCGTAGATGGAATACTGGAGAATGTTCTTGGCTTTACTGAGCCTGAACCATCAGACCTCTTTATCTCTCAGCTCAGATAGCCATTTCTAAGGATTCCATGGCAACCTAGTCAGGATCTAAGGATTCCATGGCAACCTAGTCAGGATCTAAGGATTCCATGGCAACCTAGTCAGGATCTAAGGATTCCATGGCAACCTAGTCAGGATCTATACGAGCAGGAGGGGGGTCTTGAGAAGGGGCATTTACACAATCTGGGATTGGTATTTTTTATTTATTTACATTTAAATCCATAATGTTATATACAGTGCCTTCAGAAAGTATTCATACCCCTTGACTTATTCCATATTTTGTTGTGTTACAGCCTGAATTCAAAATGGATTAACTAGATGTTTGTTCTCACACATTTACACACAATATCCCATAATATCCCATAGTGAAAACATGTTTTTAGACATTTTAGCAATTGTATTGAAAATGAAATAAAGAACTATCTCATTTACGTAAGTATTCACACCCCTGAGTCAATACATTGTAGAAGCACCTTTGGCAGCGATTACAGCTGTGAGTCTTTCTCTAAGAGCTTTCCACACCTGAATTGTATAACATTTGCCCATTATTATTTTCAAAATTCTTCGAGTTCTGTCAAATTGGTTTGTTGATCATTGCTGGACAACCATTTTCAGGCTTTGCCATAGATTTTCAAGTAGATTTAAGACAAAACTGTAACTCGGCCACTCAGGAACATTTACTGTCTTCTTGGTAAGCAACTCCAGTAGAGATTTTGGCCTTTTGTTTTAGGTTATTGTCCTGCTGAAAGGTGAATTAATCTCCCAGTGTCTGTTGGAAAGTAGACTGAACCAGGTTTTCCTCTAGAATTTTGCCTGTGTTTAGCTCCATTCCGGGGATTTTTTTAATCCTGAAAAACACTGCAGTCCTTATAATGTTGTTGATCCCCACTCACAACCATTAAACTCTGTAACACCATTGGCATTATGGTGAAATCCCTGAGCGGTTTCCTTGCTCTCCAGCAACTGAGTTAGGAAGGAACGCCTGCATCTTTGTAGTGACTGGGTGTATTGCTACACCATCCAAAGTGTAATTAATAACTTCACCACGCTTGAAGGAATATTCAATGTCTGCTTTTTTTTAAACCCATCTACCAATAGGTGCCCTTCTTTGCGAGGCATTGGAAAACCTCCCTGGTCTTTGTGGTTGAATCTGTGTTGAAATTCTCTGCTCGACTGATGGACCTTACAGATAATTGTATGTGTGGGGTACAGAGATGAGGTAGTCATTAAAAAATCATGTTAAACACTATTATTGCAGACAGAGTGAGTCCATGCAACTTATTATGTGACTTGTTAAGCACATTTTTACTCCTGAACTTATTTAGGCATGCCATAACAAAGGGGTTGAATACTTATTGACTCAAGACATTTCAGCTTTACAATTTTAATCAATTTGTAAAAATGTATAAAAACATAATTCCCCTTTGACATTATGGCGTATTGTATATAGGCCAGTGACAAAAAAATCACAATATAATCAATTTGAAATTCAGGCTGTAACAAAATGTGGAAAAAGTCAAGAGGTGTGAATACTTTCTGAAGGCATTGTAGCCATTGGTTCTTGAATAATGTAACTTATAAATGCCTCATGAACTTGGCGTTCTACTCCCTGTATATAGCCATGTTATTTTCTACTCTCTGTATATACTCATGTTATTTTCTACTACCTGTACACTATCAGTCAACAGTTTGGACACGCCTACTGTTATGATGAGTTTATCGGGTATCAATTCATTAAGGATGTAAGGATATACTTAAATACTCATATAAACTCCCCATCAAAAGTCTCTAATATGGTATCATGGTTCGTTATAACAACAGAAGGACATAGCTTTACCTCTTGCTTTTCCGAACTCACTTGAACAAAGAGCCACTCTCTCTTATATACCCTCTGTTACAAGTTTCTTCACGAACATCTGGTAACCCTCAATGGGCACTCCCTTCTTTGATGTTATTACCCTTTTACCCCAAGTCAGTATATCCGGTCCATTAATTATTCTAAGATCAACATCAGTAATCTCCTTTGACATAAGGAACTCTGTGGCACCAAGCCACTTATCTACTAACTCTAACCTAGTTTCCCATAACACACACAAAAAAAAAACTAATATCACCTACTCATTCAAGGGTTTTTTCTTTATTTTTACTATTTTCTATATTGTAGAATAATAGTGAAGACATCAACACTATGAAATAACACATATGGAATCATGTAGTAAACAAAAAAGTGTTAAACAAATCAAAATACAGTGGGAGAACAAGTATTTGATACACTGCCGATTTTGCAGGTTTCCCTACTTACAAAGCATGTAGAGGTCTGTAATTTTTATCATAGGTACACTTCAACTGTGAGAGACGGAATCTAAAACAAAAATCCAGAAAATCACATTGTATGATTTTTAAGTAATTAATTAGCATTTTGTTGCATGACATAAGTATTTGATACATCAGAAAAGCAGAACTTAATATTTGGTACAGAAACCTTTGTTTGCAATTACAGAGATCATACGTTTCCTGTAGGTCTTGACCAGGTTTGCACACACTGCAGCAGGGATTTTGGCCCACTCCTCCATACAGACCTTCTCCAGATCCTTCATGTTTCGGGACTGTCGCTGGGCAATACGGACTTTCAGCTCCCTCCAAAGATGTTCAATTGGGTTCAGGTCTGGAGACTGGCTAGGCCACTCCAGGACCTTGAGATGCTTCTTACGGAGCCACTCCTTAGTTGCCCTGGCTGTGTGTTTCGGGTCGTTGTCATGCTGGAAGACCCAGCCACGACCCATCTTCAATGCTCTTACTGAGGGAAGGAGGTTGTTGGCCAAGATCTCGCGATACATGGCCCCATCCATCCTCCCCTCAATACGGTGCAGTCGTCCTGTCCCCTTTGCAGAAAAGCATCCCCAAAGAATGATGTTTCCACCTCCATGCTTCACGGTTGGGATGGTGTTCTTGGGGTTGTACTCATCCTTCTTCTTCCTCCAAACACAGCGAGTGGAGTTTAGACCAAAAAGCTATATTTTTGTCTCATCAGATCACATGACCTTCTCCCATTCCTCCTCTGGATCATCCGGATGGTCATTGGCAAACTTCAGATGGGCCTGGACATGCGCTGGCTTGAGCAGGGGGACCTTGCGTGCGCTGCAGGATTTTAATCCATGACGGCGTAGTGTGTTACTAATGGTTTTCTTTGAGACTGTGGTCCCAGCTCTCTTCAGGTCATTGACCAGGTCCTGCCGTGTAGTTCTGGGCTGATCCCTCACCTTCCTCATGATCATTGATGTCCCACGAGGTGAGATCTTGCATGGAGCCCCAGACCGAGGGTGATTGACCGTCATCTTGAACTTCTTCCATTTTCTAATAATTGCGCCAACAGTTGTTGCCTTCTCACCAAGCTGCTTGCCTATTGTCCTGTAGCCCATCCCAGCCTTGTGCAGGTCTACAATTTTATCCCTGATGTCCTTACACAGCTCTCTGGTCTTGGCCATTGTGGAGAGGTTGGAGTCTGTTTGATTGAGTGTGTGGACAGGTCTTTTATACAGGTAACGAGTTCAAACAGGTGCAGTTAATACAGGTAATGAGTGGAGAACAGGAGGGCTTCTTAAAGAAAAACTAACAGGTCTGTGAGAGCCGGAATTCTTACTGGTTGGTAGGTGATCAAATACTTATGTCATGCAATAAAATAGGGAATGGAGTGTCATTTGGGATGCAGAGTAAGTGAAGAATTGATCCAATTAAATGACCGAACGAATCATCATCATCATCATCATCAGCTCATCATCATGTCGAAAATAGAAAATCACATTAATGTTGAAGATTTTCTTCGGCAGTGAATGAGAGGTCCTGCTGTAGCTATTGGAATTACATCATTATATGTTTCTCAATACAGCTTGGGATCTGTGGCTGTATTTAATGTATCAGACCAGGAGCACTGTTCTAGGATCAGGTCCCATCCGTCCATATAATCTAATTCACTGTGATCCATTCTAGATTCTAAAAGGCAAAACGGATCCCAAAATCAGCACTCCTACCTACTCTGAGACGCTCGATACGCACGTCCTCAGGTCTCACTGCCTGTGTGCAGTGCGCAATGCTTTTTAAACAGCGGAACATTCCCCCTAAAAAGAGAGAGAGAAGCCATTATTAGCAATTCGTGTCTCTTAATTTAATTTCAGATGAACAATGTAAATGATATGCATGTCCTTCCATTGGGTCCTCTTAGTTTTTTTCCCCCCTCGTATAATAAATACAGTGTCCCAGTTCAAAGTCAACCAGGACTCGTCACTGGAGTCACACACTGGGATACACAATGCTCTGATGCATTGCTAATGGAGGAACAAAACCAGAACAAGTTTAATGGCCAGTGTGTGTGTGTGTGTGTGTGTGTGTGTGACATGTGAGCAGGGCTAGGCATAAAGACAGATAGTGTTACCATCCTACCTACCAGTTCCTGTGCACATCACACTGTCGGCTCTGCAGGGAAACACAGTAGCAATTAATAGCCTAATGATTTTTATATTCTATTAGAGCTAAGTGGGTCAGTCGGGGACGTTGCCACTGAGCCTTGTTGTGGGTCCCAAATGATACCCTGTTCCCTACACAGTGCACTACTTTTAAAGTTTTTACAGACTGAAGACAGAAGAGACTGATTCAGACGCAGAAACGACCAACGGCGATGTAACCTCAGATTCTGGTAAGCGCCTCAACTTTGAGATTATTATTTGACAAATTAAAGCTAAGGAGCTGTCACATTTTGTGCATACGGTTGGCTCTGCTCAGATGAATATCAAAGAATGAATGTCTTGTATTCAAGATCCTAAATGGCTTGGCTCCCCCTCCACTCAGTATTTTTGTTAAACAGAAAACCCAAACATATGGCAGCAGATCCACAAGGTCTGCCATGAGAGGTGACTGTGTAGTTCCCCTAAGGAAAAGCACCTTTAGTAAATCCGCTTTTTCTGTGAGAGCTTCCCATGTCTGGAATACACTGCCATCAGACACACATAACTGCACCACATATCACACTTTCACAAAATGCTTGAAGACATGGCTAAAGGTCAATCAGATTTGTGAACATGGTCCCTAGCTGTGTGTTGCCGCTTTCCATGTCTGTTGTCTGTAACTTGTGAGGTGTGGAAACACTTTGTTGCTTTTATGAATTTTGTCTTGCTGCTTTTTGTTCTATGTTGCTCGGTCTGTATGCTACGTCTTGTTTGTCCTATGTTGCCATGTCTGTATGCTATGTCTTGTTCTATGTTGTTATTGTCTATATTGTAATTGTTTTTAATAACCTGCCCAGGGACTGCGGTTGAAAATTAGCCGGCTGGCTAAAACCGGCACTTTTACTGAAACGTTGATTAATGTGCACTGTCCCTGTAAAAATAAACTCAAACTCAAACTCAAACTCAAACTCAAAGAAACACAAAAAATATTATTGCATTCGCTTTGTTGACGTTGAGGGAGAGGTTATTTTCGTGGCACCACTCCGCCAGGGCCCTCACCTCCTCCCTGTAGGCTGTCTCCTCATTGTTGGTAATCAGGCCTACCACTGTTGTGTCGACTGCAAACTTGATGATTGAGTTGGAGGAGTGCGAGGCCGAGCAGTCATGGGTGAACAGGGAGTACAGGAGGGGGCTGAGCACGCACCCTTGTGGGGCCCCAGTGTTGAGGATCAGCGAAGTGGAGGTGTTGTTGCTCACCTTCACCACCTAGGGACGGCCCGTCAGGAAGTCCTGGACCCAGTTGCACAGAGCCCGGTTCAGACCCAGGGCCTCGAGCTTAATGATGAGCTTGGAGGGTACTATGGTGTTGAATGCTGAGCTGTAGTCAATAAACAGCATTCTTACATAGGTGTTCCTCTTGTCCAGATGGGATAGGGCAGTGTGCAGTGTGATGGCGATTGCATCATCTGTGGATCTATTGAGGCGGAAAGCAAATTAAAGTGGGTCTAGGGTGTCAGGTAAGGTAGAGGTGATATGATCCTTAACTAGCCTCTCAAAGCACTTCATGATGACAGAAGCGAGTGCTATGGGGCGATAGTCATTTAGTTCAGTTACCTTTGCTTTCTTGGGTACAGGAACAATGGTGGACATCTTGAAGCAAGTGGGGACAGCAGACTGGGATAAGGAGAGATTGAATATGTCCGTAAACACTCCAGCCAGCTGGTCTGCGCGTGCTCTGAGGACGCGGCTAGGGATGCCGTCTGGGCCGGCATTTAACAACACTTAAATGTCTTACTCACGTCGGCCACGGAGGACGAGAGCTCACAGTCCTCGGGAGCGGCTCGTGTCGGTGGCACTGTGTTATCCTCAAAGCGGGTGAAGAAAGTGTTTAGCTTGTTTGTTTGAGAACAAGACATCGGTGTCCGTGACGTGGCTGGTTTTCCCTTTGTAATCTGTGATTGTCTGGAGTCCCTGCCACATACGTCGTGTCTGAGCCGTTGAATTGCGAATCCACTTTGTCTCTGTACTGACGTTTTGCCTGTTTGATTGCCTTACGGAGGGCATAACAGGACTGTTTGTATTCAACCATATTCCCAGTCACCTTGCCATGTTTAAATGCGGTCGTTCGCGCTTTCAGTTTTGCGCGAATGCTGCCATCTATCCACGGTAAAATATCTATAACATCTGCAAATTATGTGTACGCGACCGATACAATTTTATTTTGATTTGATTCGACGTGATACCTGTTTCCACATTTCTCAACAAGCCACTGGAGGGCTTTCCCTTCACTCTCAATGTGCTGCTCAATGGTTGTGACTCCCAGACAGACCCAATAGGTGAACAGCACTATAGTGTGACTCCCAGACAGAGCCAATAGGTGAACAGCACTATAAGGTGACTCCCAGACAGACCCAATAGGTGAACAGCACTATAGTGTGACTCCCAGACAGAGCCAATAGGTGAACAGCACTATAGGGTGACTCCCAGACAGACCCAATAGGTGAACAGCACTATAGTGTGACTCCCAGACAGACCCAATAGGTGTAACCAGTCTACTGTTTAACCAATCTCCTGTATAACCAATCTACTGTTTAACCAATCTCCTGTTTAACCAATCTCCTGTATAACCAATCTCCTGTATAACCAATCTCCTGTTTAACCAATCTCCTGTATAACCAATCTCCTGTATAACCAATCTCCTGTATAACCAATCTCCTGTTTAACCAATCTCCTGTTTAACCAGCTCAGCAGTGTTCTTTACAGGGACATTTAGTTGACTACTTTAAGACAGATGGCGGTGTTGCTTTAAAGCAGTCAAACCTATTCTAAAGCCCATAGACGTTTTACACATTTGCAAATAAAAGGAATCTGTTGTAAGGAGAGTCTTGCTTTTGTCATTGAATTAATGGAGCTGATCGTGGACTTCAGGAAACAGCACACCCCCATCAACAGGCTGAAGAAATTCAGCTTGGCCCCTCACAAACTTTTACAGATACATCATTGAGAGCGTCCTGTCGGGCTGTATCACCGTCTGGTACGGCAACTGCACCGCCCGCAACCGCAGGGCTCTCCAGAGGGTGGTGTGGTCTGCCCAACTCATCACCGGGGGCACACTGCCTGCCCTCCAGGACATCTACAGCACCCGGTGTCACAGGAGGGCCAAGAAGATCATCAATGACTTCAGTCACCCGAGCCACGGCCTGTTCACCCCGCTATCATCAGTACATGTGCATCAAAGCTGGGACCGAGAGACTGAAAAACTGTTTCTATCTCAAGGCCATCAGACTGTTAAACAGCCATCACTAGCCGGCCTCCAGTACCCTGCCCTGAACTTAGTCACTGTCGCTAGCCGGCTACCACCCGGTTACTCAACCCTGCACCTTAGAGACTGCTGCCCTATGTACATAGACATGGAACACTGGTCACTTTAATAATGTTTACATACTGTTTTACCCATTTCATATGTATATACTGTATTCTAGTCAAGACCATCCTATTTAACTATTGCTGTACATTATACTATTCTATCCACATATTCTACAGATATACTATATATTCTATCCATATACTGTCCATAATGTGTCAAGGCGTGCTGAAGGTGGGTGTGGTGTAGGAATCATGCGCAGGACGCAGAGGCTCAGTCCAAAGGCTTTAGTGCAATATATATCAAAGACAGAAGCACAATAAGCCCGAAGGCGAATACACGGCGCACACAGGCGACAAAACAAACGGCGCACAAACATGTGCAAAATAACCTCTCCAAAACACTGGAGGGAAAATGTAACTCCAAACACGAAACAGAAGCGCAATCACACACAACGACAAGCACACACAACGAGAACTAAATAGGACACTAACGAGGACTAACAAGACACAGGTGTACAACATCCAGACAAAACCAAACGAACATGAAACATAGATCGGTGGCAGCTAGTACTCCGGGGACGACGACCGCCGAAGCCTGCCCGAACCAGGAGGAGGAGCAGCCTCGGCTGAAACCGTGACAGTACCCCCCCCTTGACGCGCGGCTCCAGCCGTGCGCCGACCCCGGCCTCGGGGACGACCAGAAGGACGCGGAGCAGGGCGCGCGGGATGGTCCCGGTGGAACTCCGACAGGAGAGATGGGTCTAGGATGTCCCTCCGCGGCACCCAGCACCGCTCCTCCGGGCCGTACCCCTCCCACTCCACGAGAGACTGGAGACCCCCCATCCGGCGTCTAGAGTCCAAGATGGACCGAACGGTGTACGCCGGAGCCCCCTCGATGTCCAGTGGGGGCGGAGGAGTCTCCCCTATCTCATTGTCCTGGAGTGGACCAGCTACCACCGGCCTGAGAAGAGACACATGGAACGAGGGGTTAATATTCTTATACTCAACAGGTAGATGTAACCTATAACACACCTCGTTCAATCTTCTCAGGACTTTAAAGGGCCCCACAAACCGCCGACCCAGCTTCCGGCAGGGCAGGCGGAGGGGTAGGTTCCTGGTAGAGAGCCAGACTCGATCTCCGGGTGCGTACACCGGCCCCTCACTGCGGTGGAGATCGGTGCTCGCCTTGTGACGAAGGACGGCCCGCTGCAGGTGGACGTGGGCAGCGTTCCACGTCTCTTCCGAGCGCCTCATCCAATCATCCACCGCAGGGGCCTCGATCTGGCTCTGCTGCCAAGGTGCCAGAACCGGCTGGTAACCCAACACACATTGGAAGGGGGTTAGGTTAGTAGAGGAGTGGCGGAGAGAGTTCTGGGCCATCTCGGCCCAGGGAATGTACCGTGCCCACTCCTCCGGCCGGTCCTGGCAATACGACCTCAGAAACCTACCCACATCCTGGTTGACACGTTCTACCTGCCCGTTACTCTCCGGGTGGTACCCTGAGGTAAGGCTAACCGAGACCCCCAAACGCTCCATGAACGCTCTCCAAACACGAGAGGTAAACTGGGGGCCTCGATCAGACACTATATCCTCGGGTACCCCGTAATGCCGGAAGACGTGGGTAAATAGGGCCTCAGCGGTCTGTAGGGCAGTAGGAAGACCCGACATAGGGAGAAGACGACAGGCCTTAGAGAACCGGTCCACAACGACCAGGATGGTGGTATTCCCCTGAGAGAGGGGAAGGTCTGTCACAAAATCCACCGATAGGTGGGACCATGGTCGTTGTGGAACGGGCAGGGGTTGTAACTTACCCCTGGGCAGATGTCGGGCGCCTTACACTGGGCACACACCGAGCAGGAGGAGACATAAACCCTCACATCCCTAGCCAAAGTGGGCCACCAGTATTTAGTGCTAAGGCAATGCACCGTCCGGCCGATACCCGGATGTCCAGAGGAGGGTGACGTGTGAGCCCAGTAAATGAGTCGATCCCGAATCTCGAGCGGAACGTACTTCCGACCCTCAGGACACTGTGGAGGGCTGGGGTCGTGCACGCAACGCTCGCTCGATTTCGGCATCGACCTCCCACACCACCGGTGCCACAAGGCAAGACTCCGGTAGTATGGGAGTGGGCTCAACGGACCTCTCCTCCGTGTCATACCGCCGGGACAGCGCATCCGCCTTACCATTCTGGGACCCAGGGATGTACGTGATTTTAAATACGAACCTGGTGAGAAACATACTCCATCGAGCCTGGCGAGGGTTCAGTCTCCTCGCTGCCCGGATGTACTCCAGGTTCCGATGGTCAGTCAAAATGAGGAAAGGGTGTTGAGCCCCCTCAAGCCAATGCCTCCACACCTTAAGGGCTTGAACTACAGCTAACAGCTCCCTGTACCCAACGTCATAGTTACGCTCCGCCGGGCTGAGCTTCTTTGAGTAAAAAGCACAGGGGCGGAGTTTAGGTGGCGTGCCGGACCGTTGAGAGAGACGGCCCCTATACCAGCCTCAGACGCGTCTACCTCGACCTGAAAGGGTAATGCGGGATCCGGATGCGCCAGCACCGGAGCCGACGTAAACAGGTCCTTCAGTCTCCTAAAGGCCCTGTCCGCATCGGCTGACCACTGCAGGCGCACCGGACCCCCCTTCAGAAGGGACGTGATGGGAGCTGCCACCTGTCCAAAACCCCCGGATAAACCTCCGGTAGTAATTCGCAAAGCCCAAAAACTGCTGCACCTCTTTTACAGTAGTTGGGGTTTGCCAATTACGCACAGCGGACACACGATCCACCTCCATTCTCACCCCTGACGCGGACAACCGATAACCCAAAAAGGAGACCGACTCCTGGAAAAACAGACATTTCTCTGCCTTGACATATAGGTCGTGCTCCAACAGCCTCCTCAATACACGACGCACCAGGGTTATATGCTCGGCTCAGGTAGACGAGTACACCAGAATGTCATCAATGTACACGACCACCCCTTGTCCCTGCATATCCCTGAAAATGTCATCTACGAAGGATTGGAAGACTGATGGAGCATTCATCAACCCATATGGCATGACAAGATATTCGAAATGACCTGACGTGGTACTAAACGCTGTCTTCCATTCGTCACCCTCCCTAATGCGCACCAAGTTATACGCGCTCCTGAGATCCAGTTTTGTGAAAAACCGCGCTCCATGCAATGACTCCGTCATGGTCGCAATCAGAGGGAGTGGATAACTGTATTTCACAGTAATCTGATTGAGACCACGGTAATCAATGCACGGGCGCAACCCTCCATCTTTCTTTTTCACAAAAAAGAAGCTCGAGGAGGCGGGAGAAGTGGAGGGCCGAATGTATCCCTGTCTCAAAGATTCGGCTATGTAAGTCTCCATAGCTTTTCTCTCCTCTTGAGACAAAGGATACACATGGCTCCGTGGGAGCGCTGCTCCTGCCTGGAGATCAATCGCACAATCCCCCTGTCTATGAGGAGGCAACTGCGTCGCCCTAGTTTTGCTAAACACGAGAGCTAAATCCCCATATTCAGGCGGAATGTGCAGTGCGGGCACTTGGTTTGGACTTTCCACCGAAGTCGCCCCCACGGAAACACCCAGACATCGCCCCTCGCACTGAGCAGACCACCCATCGAGAGCCCTCTGTTGCCACGAAATAGCAGGGTTATGGGTGCTTAACCAGGGAATCCCCAGCACCACCGGGTACGCAGGAGAGTCGATCAGATACAGCTGTATAGTCTCCTCATGACCCCCCTGCGCACACATCCGAAGTGGCGCTGTGATCTCCCTGATCAACCCCGACCCCAACGGGCGGCTATCTAAGGCATGAACGGGAAAAGGTTTGTCAACAGGTAGGAGAGGGATCCCTAACTCAAAACAAAACTTTCGATCAACAAAATTCCCAGCTTCGCCTGAATCTACTAGCGCCTTATGCTGGGAATGAGGTGCAACCTGTGGAAAACAAACAGGTATACAAAAGTGCGCAACAGAAAGCTCTGGGTAAGGGGGACGTCTACTCACCTGGGAGGCCCCCCCAGTGCGTGGCCTGTTGTCTTCTCCCCGGAGAACCCTCCCCAGCACCTGGCCGCAGTGTGCCCTCCACGACCGCACTTGGTGCAGGAGACAGGCCCCCTCGGGCTCCTCCTCCTCCGTTCTCTAGCGCCGGCACCCCCGAGATCCATAGGGCTCGGCTCGGAGGTGCCGGAGGGCGGAATGGACGGACTCCCCTCGGGACGTCCACGGGTGGCCAGCAGGGTGTCCAGACGGATGGACATATCGACCAACTGGTCGAAGGTAAGATGGGTATCCCTGCAGGCCAACTCACGTTGAACGTCCTCTCGTAGGCTACATCGAAAATGGTCGATGAGAGCCCGCTCATTCCACCCTGCATCCGCCGCTAGAGTCCGGTACTCTAGAGCGAACACCTGAGCGCTCCTCTTCCCCTGTCTCAAATGGACTAGACGCGTAGGTGATGGTGTTGGCGTCCATCTTCCTCCACTCGGCGTTAGCCCACTCCAACGCCTTGCCCGTGAGACAGGAGATGAGGGCGGAAACGCTCTCGTATCCCGAGGGCACCGGGTGTACAGTGGCCAGGTAGAGCTCCACCTGCAGGAGGAACCCCTGACACCCGGCAGCTGTTCCGTCATACGCCCTCGGGAGCGAGAGCCGAATCCCCCTGGGTTCCGAACCTGGGACTGGTGGACCGACCGATGCCGTGGGCAGGGTAGGTGGAGGTGTGGGTACCCTGCTGGCCTCCCATCGGTGCAAGGTGTTGATTACCTCCTGTAGAGCGGTCTCCAGTTGTCGTATCTGGCCCTCTTGCCCACGGAGATGCTCCTCGAGCGACACAGGTGTCACTGCCGATCCTGCTGATTCCATTGTGGTGTGTGATTCTGTCAAGGCGTGCTGAAGGTGGGTGTGGTGTAGGAATCATGCGCAGGACGCAGAGGCTCAGTCCAAAGGCTTTAGTGCAATATATATCAAAGACAGAAGCACAATAAGCCCGAAGGCGAATACACGGCGCACACAGGCGACAAAACAAACGGCGCACAAACATGTGCAAAATAACCTCTCCAAAACACTGGAGGGAAAATGTAGCTCCAAACACGAAACAGAAGCGCAATCACACACAACGACAAGCACACACAACGAGAACTAAATAGGACACTAACGAGGACTAACAAGACACAGGTGTACAACATCCAGACAAAACCAAACGAACATGAAACATAGATCGGTGGCAGCTAGTACTCCGGGGACGACGACCGCCGAAGCCTGCCCGAACCAGGAGGAGGAGCAGCCTCGGCCGAAACCGTGACATAATGTCTATACATCCCATCATATATATATATGTACAGTATATACAGTGCATTTGGAAGTATTCAGACCCCTTGACTTTTTCCACATTTTGTTACGTTACAGCCTTATTCTAAAATGGATTCAATTGTTTTTTCCCCTCATCAATCTACACACAATACCCCCATTGCCACACCAGGCGGTCATATCTTTAACATAATGTGTAAAACTGGAAACATTTTATAATGTGAGTGCCTTGTCAGTTAGAAAACAGAATTACTAGTGTGATACCTGTTGAAGTGTTGACTGAATCGATTATTCATTACACCGTATTACTAACTGGACTAGTAATTTTTTCAACCAGCCAGACCAGAACAAACTCAATGAATCATTACAAGTTGGAACAACAATCTCCATGCCTTGTCTTATTGGCACTGGTAGTTCCTTCAGGAAACTCCAGTCCTCCTCTTCACTTCGAAACACTTCTCCATCTCCTATATCTTCTCCAGCAGCTCTGTGACCCGAGTAAAAATCACCCCTGTTCTTATTGTGGAAGACATTAAGCGTGTAAACCCTCTCAAGGCTGCCGGCCCAGACGGCATCCCAAGCCGTGTCCTCAGTTCATGTGCAGACCAGCTGGCTGGGATAGACTGGGATAGGGAGAGATTGAATATGTCCGTAAACACTCCAGCCCAGCTGGTCTGCACATCCTCCGAGGACGCGGCTTGGGATGCTGTGATAATGGTGTAGGGGGGGAGTATAGGGTTAAGGGGTGAGGAGCGTAGGGGTGAGTAGTGTATTGGTGAGGGGTGTATTGGTGAGGAGTGTATTGGTGAGGAGTGTATTGGTGAGGAGTGTATTGGTGAGGAGTGTATTGGTGAGGAGTGTATTGGTGAGGAGTGTATTGGTGAGGGGTGTATTGGTGAGGAGTGTATTGGTGAGGAGTGTATTGGTGAGGAGTGATGTTAGGGCTGACCTATCCCATCCACTAGACTGGTAAAGACAGGTTGGCTTAGACCTTCATTGATTCACGGATTGGTTTGTCTTATCTCTAGTGCAGGATCAGCCCAGAGATCAGAGCAGTCCCCTGGGGAGAACTAACTCACTCACTAACTAACTAACTAACTAACTAACTAACTAACTAACTAACTAACAAATTCCTTTACTTAGATTTGTGTTTATTAGGTTTTTGTTGTGGAACTGTTAGATATGACTTACATTGACATTTTTTGTCATTTAGCAGACGCTCTTATCCAGAACGACTTACAGTTAGTGAGTGCATAAATTTTTCATACTGGCCCCCCCGTGGGAAACGAACCCACAACCCTGGCGTTGCAAGCGCCATGCTCTACCAACTGAGCTACACGGGGTCAGTACTCGCTAGACATTGCTGCACTGTTGGAACTAGAAGCACAAGCATTTCGCTACACTCGCAATAACATCTGCTAACCATGTGTATGTGACCAATACATTGGATTTGATTTAACTAACTAACTAACTAACTAACTAACTAACTAACTAACTAATTAACTAACTAACCAACCTCCCTGGTGAATACGGGCTCTGAATACAGGCTCTGAATACAGGCTCTGAATGCAGGCTCTGAATGCAGGCTCTGACTACAGGCTCTGAATGCAGGCCCTGACTACAGGCTCTGACTACAGGCCCTGAATACAGGCTCTAAATACAGGCTCTGAATACAGGCTCTGAATACAGGCTCTGAATACAGGCTCTAAATGCAGGCTCTAAATGCAGGCTCTGAATGCAGGCTCTAAATGCAGGCTCTGAATACAGGCTCTGAATGCAGGATCTGAATGCAGGCTCTGACTACAGGCTCTGAATGCAGGCCCTGACTACAGGCTCTGACTACAGGCCCTGAATACAGGCTCTGAATGCAGACTCTGACTACAGGCTCTGACTACAGGCTCTGAATGCAGGCTCTGAATACAGGCTCTAAATACAGGCTCTGAATACAGGCTCTAAATACAGGCTCTGAATACAGGCTCTGAATACAGGCCCTGACTACAGCCCCTTACTACAGGCCCTGAATACAGGCTCTGAATGCAGACTCTGACTACAGGCTCTGAATGCAGGCTCTGACTACAGGCTCTGAATGCAGGCTCTGAATACAGGCTCTAAATACAGGCTCTGAATACAGGCTCTGAATGCAGGCCCTGACTACAGGCTCTGACTACAGGCCCTGAATACAGGCTCTAAATACAGGCTCTGAATACAGGCTCTGAATACAGGCTCTAAATGCAGGCTCTAAATGCAGGCTCTGAATGCAGGCTCTAAATGCAGGCTCTGAATACAGGCTCTGAATGCAGGATCTGAATGCAGGCTCTGACTACAGGCTCTGAATGCAGGCCCTGACTACAGGCTCTGACTACAGGCCCTGAATACAGGCTCTGAATGCAGACTCTGACTACAGGCTCTGAATGCAGGCTCTGACTACAGGCTCTGAATGCAGGCTCTGAATACAGGCTCTAAATACAGGCTCTGAATAAAGGCTCTGAATACAGGCTCTGAATGCAGGCTCTGAATACAGGCTCTGAATGCAGGATCTGACTACAGGCTCTGAATACTATCTCTCTGAATACACCCAATACAAAAAATATTACAGTTTACAATAGAATACTATAGAAAACTGTAGTACGCCGTAGTATACAATACTCCACACTGTAGTATCCCTTGATCATGTTTAGTGCTTACTTTAGAATGTTTTACTATACTGTAGAATACTATACTACACACTGTACTATCCCTCGATCATGTGCAGTACTTACTATAGAATTTTGCAGTGTACTGTAGAATACTATAGTAAATACTACAGTATTATCCTCAAACAAACACTGTAGTAAATACTACAGTAATGTCCGCAAAAACACTACGGTGTCTGCAAATACAGTGCAAATACACTACTGTTTTTAAAATAGAGTAAATACTACAGTATTTAATTTGCATATACCCCACATATTCCCCTCCCCCATAAGTGAGAAACCTACATGCCAAGTATAGATCATACAGTATATTGTGTTCCCTGCAGGTATATAGAAAAGAGCAGAAGCTCTGAAATATCAGTTCAGACTCCAGTACTACCTACCTACCTACAGGTTATGGAAAATGTGTTCTTTTAGTATTTGTCCAGTAGGTTTCCTCAAGGAGAAAGATAATAAAACAAAAACACTTTAGTAAATACTACAGTATACTACAATCATGTCCGCAAAATCTCTACAGTGAATACTACAGTAAAGTCAGCTAAAACACTACAGTCAATACTACAGTATTTAAATGTAGTAATAATACTGCATTTATAACATACTATACATATGGGCAGGCTCTGAATACAGGCTCTGAATACAGGCTCTGAATACAGGCTCTGAATACAGGCCCTCTGACCGAGACACAGTGAATGAATCAGCACCGCCCAGTCAGTGTTAGTGTCCCAAATTGGCACCCTATTTCCTAAGTAGTGCACTACTTTTGACCAGTAGCGCACTATAAAGGGAATAGGGTTCCATTTGGGACGCAGTGAGTGCATGAGATTAGAAAGGTCCTGTGTGGCCCAGTTGGTAGAGCATGGCACTTGCAACGTCAGGGTTGGGGGTTTGATTCCCACGGGGGGCAGTATGACGATGTATGTCTCTATTTACTGTAAGTCGCTCTGGATAAGAGTGTCCGCTAAATGACTCAAATGTAAAGGTAACATTACAGCTGGAATGACCCATCAATGACCTTGACTAGATGGAAAGCAGGCATTGTTGTTAAAATGCTCCAGACCTTTGCAAGGACAGATTCTCTGTTCCCTTCTAGGAGCAAACTATAGATTCAGACAGAGAAACAACAGATTTAATACCAGGACTCTTTAAGAGTCGTTTTCCTTTTCATTTCACCTTTCCTCTTTTTACTTGGTATACATGTTTCCCTTTATCCGCAGGAGCGGAGAGCATTGCTCTAGATTCCTCCTCCCCTGCAGGGCATGTTAGTAGAGAAATAAATTAATAAAGGGGAGAGAGAGAGAGAGAGAGAGAGAGAGAGAGAGAGAGAGAGAGAGAGAGAGAGAGAGAGAGAGAGAGAGAGAGAGAGAGAGAGAGAGAGAGAGAGAGAGAGAGAGAGAGACAGAGAGAAAGAGAGAGAGAGAGCGAGAGAGAGAGAGAGAGAGAGCGAGAGAGATTTTTCTTTCACCTAGTTAATATACACTACACTGTCTGTCTGTCTGTTAGTCTACCTGTCTGTCTGTCTGTTAGTCTGTCTGCCTGTCTGTTACGGTCTGGCTGTCTGTCTGGCTGTCTGTCTGTCATCCTTGCATGCATCTCACACATCAACCCACTGTGACTCCTGCATAGAGCATATTGCTGTCTTATTGATGATGCATTGCCTTTTAAAACAAAGTTGGTTTTAGATGCTTCCACACTTTTAAAGAAAAGGTGTTCTTTAAAAGTTATTTTCAGAGGCAAGGACTTGTGCATGTGACAAATAAACTTGAAACTTGAAACTGGAAATAGCAGACTAAACTGGGCCATAGCAGCTGAATTTCCCTTTCTTCAGACCCTAAGGGACTCAGAGCTAAAACACTAAGAAACATTGAAAGCTCAGGGATGGAGACGTTTTAAAGTTTAATGACTGGCTTTCCCTCTCGCTATTATTTACCTGCAATGGGGAGGCACAAGGTACATCCCAAAATGACACCCTATTCCCTATATAGTGCACTACTTTTGACCAGGGCACATAGGGGCACTGGTCAAAAATAGTGCACTACATAGGGAATAGGGTGCCATTGGGACACAGCAACACAGCAACAGAGAAGGACATCCAGGAAGTGAGTATGCTGTTTTTGGATTCATTCATTTTTCAGTGAGCTCACTTTATTTTCTCTCCTCATATCGACTTTTACAACGAGGTTGAGCAGATAGATACAGTGCCTTCAGAAAGTATTCACACCTCTGGACTTTTTCCATATTTTGTTGTGTTACAGCCTGCATATAAAAATTGATAAAATTGATATTTTGTGTCACTGGCCTACACGCAATACCCCATAATGTCAAAGTGGAATTATGTTTTTAGACATTTTACAAATTAATTTTAAAAAATGAAAAGCTGAAATGTCATGAGTAAATAAGTATTCAACCCCTTTGTTATGGCAAGCCTAAATAAATGTAGGAGCTTATCAAGTCACATTCATATAATAAGCTGCATGGACTCACTCTGTCTGCAATAATAGTGTTTAACATGATTTTTGAATGACTACCTCATCTCTGTACCCCACACATACAAGTATCTGTAAGGTCCATCAGTCAAACACAGATTCAACCACAAAGACCAGGGAGGTTTTCCAAGCCTTGCAAAGAAGGTCACCTATTAGTAGATGGGTAAAAATACAATAAAAAGCAGACATTGACTTTGAGCGTGGTGAAGTTATCAATTATACTTTGGATGGTGTATCAATACACCCAGTCACTACAAAGATACAGGCGTCCTTCCTAACTCAGTTGCCGGAGAGGAAGGAAACCTATCAGGGATTTCACCATGACTTTAAAACAGTTACAGACTTTAATGGCTGTGATAGGAGAGAACTGAGGATGGATCAACAACATTGTAGTTACTCCACAATACAAACCCAATTGACAGAGTGAAAAGAAGGAAACCTGTACAGAATAAAAATATCCCAAAACATGCATCCTGTTTGCAATAAGGCACTAAAGTAAAACTGCAAAAAATGTGGCAAAGAAATACACTTTATGTCCTGCATACGAAGCGTTATGTTTGGGGCAAATCCAACCCAACACAACACTGAGTACCACTCTTCATATTTTCAAGTATGGTGGTGGCTGCATCATGTTATGGGTATGCTTCTCATCGGCAAGGACTAGGCAGTTTTTGGGGGGATAAAAATAAATGGAATAGAGCTAAGCACAGGCAAAATCCTAGAGGAAAACCTGGTTCAGTCTGCTTTCCAACAGACACTAGGAGACAAATTCACCTGAATGTTCCTGAGTGGCCTACTTACAGTTTTGACTTAAATCTACTTGAAATTATATGCCAAGACCTGAAAATGGCTGTCTAGCAATGATCAACAACCAACTTGACAGAGCTTGAAGAATTTTGAAAAGAATAATGGTCAAATATCGTACTATCAAGGTGTGCAAAGCTCTTAGAGACTTACCCAGAAAGACTCACAGCTGAAATCGCTGCCAAAGGTGATTCTAACATGTATTGACTCAGGGGTGTGAATACTTATGTATTTCATTTTCAATAAATTTGCAAACATTTCTAAAACATGTTTTTACTTTGTCATTATGGTGTATTGTTTGTAAATGGGTAAGAAAATATATTTAATCAATTTTGAATTCAGGCTGTAAGACAACAAAATGTGGAATAAGTCGAGGGGTATGAATACTTTCTGAAAGCACTGTATAAATGCTATGTCTTTACCCAGCACATACTGTACAGAACTACCACAAACAGGCTGCCAGAGTCTGATGTAGAGGTGAGCTGGCGGCGGGGGTTCGAGCTCCGTCATATTGTAATCCATGCTGTCCTGGTTAATTGATTGGTTTGTCATTTATTGTGGATCAATATATATCTGTCCACTATAGATCTATAGATATACAGGCTCAGCTGTCCACTATAGATCTATAGACCACTTTCCTAACAACAAACAAAAACTTAAAAAGAGTTTGAAATCTTAATCTACTGCTCTGCTTTTCAAATCTAAAACCGGAACACTTCTTCCACTACCACAAAAATACTTTTTAAAGAAATTACCATCTAGTTATTATTATAGTTATTCTTTATAACACTACTTAAAATAACCACCTAGTTATTATTATAGTTATTAAAATAACCACCTAGTTATTATTATAGTTATTAAAATAACTACCTAGTTATTATTATAGTTATTAAAATAACCACCTAGTTATTATTATAGTTATTAAAAATAACCACCTAGTTATTATTATAGTTATTAAAATAACCACCTAGTTATTATTATAGTTATTAAAATAACCACCTAGTTATTATTATAGTTATTAAAATAACCACCTAGTTATTATTATAGTTATTAAAATAACCACCTAGTTATTATTATAGTTATTCTTTACAGTCTCTGACCCTCTTCTTGCTACTACCTTCCCTGTTCTTTCAAAAAAACAAAAACAAAAAATGTACTCACTCACTAACTGTAAGTCACTCTGGATAAGAGCGTCTGCTAAAATGACTCAAATGTCAATGTAGATGTCACCATGACCACTGAACACTCCGATCCCCTTTGAAAAAAAAAAAAGAACTAATGAAGTACAACCACAAGCCTGACTGTTCAGTGGTCATGGTGACATCTACATTGACATTTGAGTCATTTTAGCAGACGCTCTTATCCAGAGTGACTTACAGTTAGTGAGTGCATACATTTTTCGTACTTTAAGATTCTTTATTTGCCACACAACCACAATATTCTTTATTTGCAACACAACCCCAATTGGTGGTACAGTATTTGCTTGCGGTACGGTGTGGTAACTCTGACAACACGGTGCAAAAGGATGACATACACACTACACTAAGCGGCTGGTAGGCACAGAGATCCTATTCAATTGGATACCATATGTAATTCTATGGCAGCAGGCCTACTTGCATTTTTAGTTACAGTGGGGAAAAAAAGTATTTAGTCAGCCACCAATTGTGCAAGTTCTCCCACTTAAAAAGATGAGAGAGGCCTGTAATTTTCATCATAGGTACACGTCAACTATGACAGACAAATTGAGATTTTTTTTCTCCAGAAAATCACATTGTAGGATTTTTAATGAATTTATTTGCAAATTATGGTAGAAAATAAGTATTTGGTCACCTACAAACAAGCAAGATTTCTGGCTCTCACAGACCTGTAACTTCTTCTTTAAGAGGCTCCTCTGTCCTCCACTCGTTACCTGTATTAATGGCACCTGTTTGAACTTGTTATCAGTATAAAAGACACCTGTCCACAACCTCAAACAGTCACACTCCAAACTCCACTATGGCCAAGACCAAAGAGCTGTCAAAGGACACCAGAAACAACATTGTAGACCTGCACCAGGCTGGGAAGACTGAATCTGCAATAGGTAAGCAGCTTGGTTTGAAGAAATCAACTGTGGGAGCAATTATTAGGAAATGGAAGACATACAAGACCACTTATAATCTCCCCTCGATCTGGGGCTCCACGCAAGATCTCACCCCGTGGGGTCAAAATGATCACAAGAACGGTGAGCAAAAATCCCAGAACCACACGGGGGGACCTAGTGAATGACCTGCAGAGAGCTGGGACCAAAGTAACAAAGCCTACCATCAGTAACACACTACGCCGCCAGGGACTCAAATCCTGCAGTGCCAGACGTGTCCCCCTGCTTAAGCCAGTACATGTCCAGGCCCGTCTGAAGTTTGCTAGAGTGCATTTGGATGATCCAGAAGAGGATTGGGAGAATGTCATATGGTCAGATGAAACCAAAATAGAACTTTTTGGTAAAAACTCAACTCGTTGTGTTTGGAGGACAAAGAATGCTGAGTTGCATCCAAAGAACACCATACCTACTGTGAAGCATGGGGGTGGAAACATCATGCTTTGGGGCTGTTTTAATACTTTTTTCCCCCACTGTATATATGGTCTGAATGACTGACACACTGGCCCTCAATTAAAATATCTTGAGATTTAAAAAATCAATGGCAATTTATATGATTGATATTACTGAGGTGAAAAGGGAGACATTCTCTTGTTGTTTATGGTTACATAAAAGGTGGGCTGCTGCCAAGCAGTGATCTGTAAGAGGAGGCATATTACACTTTAGTCATCTAGCAGACCAACTTACAGTTAGTGAGTGCATACATTATTGTTTTTATTTTTCATACTGGCCCCCGGTGGAATCGAACCCACAACCCTGGCGTTGCAAACGCCATGCTCTACCAACTGAGCTACATCCCTGCCGGCCTCCCCTACCCTGGACGACGCTGGGCCAATTGTGCGCCGCCCCATGGGTCTCCCGGTCGCGGCCGGCTACGACAGGATCTCTAGTGGCACAGCTAGCACTGCGATGCAGTGCCTTAGACCACTGCGCCACTCGGGAGGTCATCATAACTTATTTCAAATATAGCCTAATAAACTGCATACTTCACCAGTTCTCACATAATAAATGTTACGACACAAAAAGATCCCCCCCTAGTCCAGCGTATTTGGTTTTGTCTACATTTGGAAAGTTTACCGACAAATTTGCTGTTTCCATCAAGGCTATCGTGGCATTCTTTATCCGACATGTACTTTACTCGCATAAAAAGGTTGGATGGACGCGTGCCTGGTGATGATGATGGCAGTCTCAGACTTTAGTATGTAGCGAACGATAGAGCAGCGGAATAATTCAGTTCGAGTCTTCAGGCAAAGACAGGGGCGCACTGATCCCAGATCAGTACTCCTACTCTGAGACGCTTAGTAAATAATGTTACAGCTGTGCTTTACATTCCCTCTGCTTGGCTTGTCTTCAGGCCAGGCTTCACTTCTCAGTCAGTATTATGAATCAGGGGCTCCAACCACAGAAATAAAATGAGATTCTATTTCTACATCTCCAACCCTCCTGTTCTGCCAAGCTCCCTTCTGAATCTCCCCTCTAGTCTACCCATCCCAGCGACACACAGGCTGGGCTGCTTTACAAATCATTCCATATTCCCCATAGGGTTAGAGCTACGATGTATCTGAGGCATTGTCTCAAATGAGACACCCCCATTTCCTTGATGCACTACGTCACACGTGTCAAACTCATTCCGCAGAGGGACGAGTGTCTGCGGGTTTTTGCTCCACCCTTGTACTTGATTGATGAATTAAAAGGTCACTAATTAGTAAGGAACTCCCCTCATATCAAACGTCATATCAAAGACAATGGTAGAGGACTAAGAATGCGTCCCAAATGGCACCCTTTTCCCTTCATAAGTAGTGCACTATATAGGGAATAGGGTGCCATTTGGGACGTAGTCGAGGATTTAGTGTTGTAATGTGCTGAAGGCAGGAAGGAAGCCGCTTACGTAACACAACAGAAAGATATACACTGAGTGTACAAAACATTAGGAACATGACATTGACTGACCAGGTGAATCCAGGTGAAAGCTATGATCCCTTATGGATGTCAATCCACTTCAATCAGTGTAGATGAAGGGGAGGAGACAGGTTAAAGAAGGACTTTTAAGCCTTGAGAAAATTGAGACATGGATTGTGTATGTGTGCCATTCAGAGGGTGAATGGGCAAGACAACAGATTTAAGTGCCTTTGAACGGGGAATGGTAATAGGTGCCAGGCGCACCGGTTTGTGTCAAGAACTGCAATCTTGCTGGGTTTTTTACGCTCAACAGTTTCCTGTGTGTATCAAGAATGGTCCACCACCCAAAGGACATCCAGCCAACTTGACACAACTGTGGGAAGCATTGGAGTCAACATGGTGCCAGCATCCCTGTGGAACGCTTTCGACACCTTGTACACTCAGTGCATATGTGAGGATATAAATGAATGTGTGTGTGTATGAATGAATGCTGATCATGTTCTACGCACCTCCCTCCCTCCCTCCCTCCCCTCCCTCCCTCCCCTCCCTCCTCCCTCCCTCCCTCCCTCCCTCTCCTCCTCCCTCCCTCCCTCCTCCCTCCTCCCTCCCTCCCTCCCTTCCCTCCCCCCCCCTCCCTCCCTCCCTCCCTCCCTCTGTCTGCTCGGTTCTATCACTTCCTCTCCTCCCACTCACTGCTTCCTACATTCCCCCTCTTCTCGCAGACATCAATGAGACACGAACACACAGAGAGAGAGAGAGAAGGGGGATGGAGAGGCAGAAGGAGGAAGAGTGAAGGGAGAGAGAGAGAGGGGGGGGGAGAGAGGGGAAACGCGAAAGATAGATGGTGAGCGAGAGGGAGGGGGGAAAGAGAGAGAGAGGGAGGGGGGGGGGAAGAGAGAGGTGAGAGAGAGAGAGAGAGCGAGAGAGCGAGAGAGTGAGCGAATCATCTATTAATTGAGTCACCCTCCTATTCATTGGGTCATACTGTCCATACACGGGCATGCTCAGACTCAGAGAAGCTCTGACTGAAAGACGTCTTTCTTATATAAACCTTCTTCACTGAAATGCCAAAACACTGGAGGTGATGGAGCCGGCAGTTGGAAGAGGAAATCACGTTATTGTTTGAAGCTAGGGATAAGCGCCATTCTGGTGTTTTTCTTTGCCTGCCCATAAAAGGCTTAAACACGATTTCAGATTGTATTGTTTTCATCACATGGATTTTGATGAATACTGTAAAGTCCTCTTGGCTCTGCTGTATCACTGCAGTAAACAGATTCATTAATCTACTGATCAGAACTGGTCCTGTGCGGCTCAGTGGGTAAACCTATGGTCCCAGCAACGCCATGGTCCCCGTGTAGCTCAGTTGGTAGAGCGTGGCGCTTGCAACGCCAGGGTTGTGGGTTTGATTCCCACATAGGCTAACAGTATCTGCTATGTGGAATATATTATAATCTCAGTTCAACATCTCCATTACATTATAGACAGATGGTGACTGGACGGTGGCAGACACGTTAAGTCCCGCCTACAAGGTTAATCAACAGCATGAAAACTATATAGTGCACTACTTTTGACCAGAGCCCTATGGGAATTGGGCCCTTAGAAAAAGTGGTTATTTAGGGTAGAATCTATCTGTTCTAGAGTGTGTGAACTTTGGTATCAGAGAGAGGAGAGGAGGAGAGGGGAGGAGAGGCGGGGAGGAGGAGAAGAGAGGAGGGGGAGGAGGAGGAGGAGGAGAGGAGAGGAGAGGAGAGGAGAGGAGAGGAGAGGAGATGAGGAGAGGTGGGGAGGGGAGGGGAGGAGAAGAGGTGGGGAGGGGAGGGGAGGAGAAGAGGAGGGGAGGGGAGGAGAAGAGGAGGGGAGGGGAGGAGGAGAGGTGGGGAGGGGAGGGGAGGGGAGGAGAAGAGGAGAGGAGGGGAGGAGGAGAGGCGGGGAGATCTATACATATACAGTAAGCTGAGCCTGTATATCTATAGAATACTGTTTTCTACGCTGGTGCTATGTTGGATTTTATGAGGGTTGCCAGATTGGAGTAAAAAAGCTGTATTTGTCTGTTTTTTTGTGGTACCGATGAAGGTATTTGATTTGGGAATGGGGATACATTTTCAAGATGGGAAATGAATTCATCAATAAATGTGTCAAAAAAAATCTGTTTGGGTTAAATTCCCCTGATGCACCTGCATGGCATTTACAACTATAACGAGTCTGGACTATGATCAATTAAGCCATATCAATGCAGTTAAACAGGTTAATGTAAAATAATGAATTATGTTGGCTTACACTTACAGTGGCTTGCGAAAGTATTCACCCCCCTTGGCATTTTTCCAATTTATTTGCCTTACAACCCGGACTTACAATGATTTTTTGGGGGGGTTGTATCGTTTGATTTACACAACATGCCTACCACTTTGAAGATTCAAAATATTTTTGATTGTGAAGCAAACAAGAAATAAGACAAAAAAAACAGAAAACTTGAGCGTGCATAACTATTCACCCCCCCAAAGTCAATACTTTGTAGAGCCACATTTTGCAGCAAGTCTCTTGGCGTATGTCTCTATAAGCTTGGCACATCTAGCCACTGGGATTTTTCCCCCATTCTTCAAGGCAAAACTGCTCCAGCTCCTTCAAGTTGGATGGGTTCCGCTTGTGTACAGCAATCTTTAAGTCATACCACAGATTCTCAACTGGATTGAGGTCTGGGCTTAAACTACCTGTTTAAAGCGTTATTACAGCCATGATGTTCTTTTGTTACCGAAGCTTACACATCAAATAACCTGACAATGATCAACATCATACGAGTTGACAAATAATGTAAGTGTGTTATGCAGCAAAACACAACTATCCTTTCTTTTAGAACGCAAACCAGTAATATGAAATCACTGTTGATCCATCCTGTTCTCATCTAATGAGATGGATTTAGGATTTTATCTACGGCCTAGAATCGAGGCCTTTCCCAGTCATGAAGGACGAAGCTAGGCCCCTCTTGGTTCTCATTGGCGAAGACTGAACTCAAGTTAGGGGTCATATGTCAGATTCTCCTGTATCACTTTGCCCAGAGGTTGTAAATAAACCTTTTTTAAGGTGTTATAACTTGTATCACTATTATAGGGCTGTGAAACCCATAGCCAAATGGCTTCAGACTGAGCATTTCTCACCATTTATTTACGGAGAGAAATGTTTCGTTTTATAACAGGTAGTGTCCATTTTATTTACAGTAGTGTGTTGATTAATTATTGCTTTCTTCAGTGGAAATACAGAATATGTATAAAAATGCCACATATACCAAAAGCTAAATCAAGCAGAGATTTACGACTATTTAACCATGTTAATCATCACTGAAAACATGCAAACTACAAACATTTAACCAGTTAAAGATAATGAATACATAGACAAATAGATACAAATATTTTATTTAAAATAATTCATACAAAAGTCAAGAGTTGGCTATAAGATGAGTACAAACAAAGTGAGTGTGTGTAAGTGTTTGTGTGAGTGTGTGTGTGTGTGTGTGTGTATTATGGTGTGTATTATAATTTCCCATCATAAAAATGTATCCCCATTCCCCAATCAAATACAGTGAGGGAAAAAAAGTATTTGATCGATTTCGTACGTTTGCCCACTGACAAATAAATTATCTCTCTATAATTTTAACGGTAGGTTTATTTGAACAGTGAGAGACAGAATAACAACAACAAAATCCAGAAAAACGCATGTCAAAAATGTTATGAATTGATTTGCATTTTAATGAGGGAAATACGTTTTTGACCCACTCTCAATCAGAAAGATTTCTGGCTCCCAGGTGTCTTTTATACAGGTAACGAGCTGAGATTAGAGCACACTCTTAAAGGGAGTGCTCCTAATCTCAGTTTGCTACCTGTATAAAAGACACCTGTCCACAGAAGCAATCAATCAATCAGATTCCAAACTCTCCACCATGGCCAAGACCAAAGAGCTCTCCAAGGATGTCAGGGACAAGATTGTAGACCAACACAAGGCTGGAATGGCCTACAAGACCATCGCCAAGCAGTTTGGTGAGAAGGTGACAACAGTTGGTGTGACTATTCGCAAATGGAAGAAACACAAAAGCACTGTCAATCTCCCTCGGCCTGGGGCTCCATGCAAGATCTCACCTCGTGGAGTTGCAATGATCATGAGAACGGTGAGGAATCAGCCCAGAACTACACGGGAGGATCTTGTCAATGATCTCAAGGCAGCTGGGACCATAGTCACCAAGAAAACAATTGGTAACACACTACGCCGTGAAGGACTGAAATCCTGCAGCGCCCGCAAGGTCCCCCTGCTCAAGAAAGCACATATACATCCCCGTCTGAAGTTTGCCAATGAACATCTGATGACTCGGAGGAGAACTGGGTGAAAGTGTTGTGGTCAGATGCGACCAAAATTGAGCTCTTTGGCATCAACTCAACTCACCGTGTTTGGAGGAGGAGGAATGCTGCCTATGACCCCAAGAACACCATCCCCACCGTCAAACAAGGAGGTGGAAACATTATGCTTTGGGGGTCAACTTCACCGCATCAAAGGGACGATGGACAGGGCCATGTACCGTCAAATCTTGGGTGAGAACCTCCTTCCCTCAGCCAGGGCATTGAAAATGGGTCGTGGCTGGGTCTTCCAGCATGACAATGACCCGAAACACACAGCCAGGGCAACTAAGGAGTGGCTCCGTAAGAAGCATCTTAAGGTCCTGGAGTGGCCTAGCCAGTCTCCAGACCTGAACCCAATAGAAAATCTTTGGAGGGAGCTGAAAGTCCGTATTGCCCAGCGACAGCCCCGAAACCTGAAGGATCTGGAGAAGGTCTGTATGGAGGAGTGGGCCAAAATCCCTGCTGCAGTGTGTGCAAACCTGGTCAAGACCTACAGGAAACGTATGATCTCTGTAATTGCAAACAAAGGTTTCTGTACCAAATATTAAGTTCTGCTTTTCTGATGTATCAAATACTTATGTCTAGCAATAAAATGCAAATTAATTACTTAAAAATCATACAATGTGATTTTCTGGATTTTTGTTTTAGATTCCGTCTCTCACAGTTGAAGTGTACCTATCATAAAAATTACAGACCTCTACATGCTTTGTAAGTAGGAAAACCTGCGAAATCGGCAGTGTATCAAATACTTGTTCTCCCCACTGTATATATATACAGTATCAGTCAAAAGTTTGGACACACCTACTCATTCAAGGGTTAATCTTTATTTTTACTATTTTCTACATTGTAGAATAATAATGAAGACATCAAAACTATGAAATAACACATATGGAATCATGTAGTAACCATAAAAGTGTTAAACAAATCAAAATATATTTTAGATTTTTCAAAGTATCCACCCTTTGCCTTGACGACAGCTTTGCACACTCTTGGCATTCTCTCAACCAGCTTTCATGAGGAATGATTTTCCAACAGTCTTGAAGGAGTAACCACATATGCTGAGCACTTGTTGGCTGCTTTTCCTTCACTCTGCGGTCCGACTCATCCCAAACCATCTCAATTGGGTTGAGGTCGGGTGATTGTGGAGGCCAGGTCATCTGATGCAGCACTCATCACTCTCCTTGGTCAAATAGTCCTTACACAGCCTGGAGGTGTGTTTTGGGTCATTGTCCTGTTGAAAAACAAATGATAGTCCCACTAAGCCCAAACCAGATGGGATGGCGTATCGCTGCAGAATGCTGTGGTAGCCATGCTGGTTAAGTGTGCCTTGAATTCTAAATGAATCACAGACAATGTCACCAGCAAAGCACCCCATCACCAAAACACCTCCTCCTCCATGCTTTACAGTGGGAAATACACATGCGGAGATCATCCGTTCACCCACACCGCGTCTCACAAAGACACGGCGGTTGGAACCAAAAATCTCAATTTGGACTCCAGACCAAAGGACAAATTTCCACCTGTCTAATGTCCATTGCTCCTGTTTCTTAGCCTAAGCCAGTCTGTTCTTCTTATTGGTGTCCTTTAGTAGTAGTTTCCTTGCAGCAATTCGACCATGAAGGCCTGATTCACGCAGTCGCCTCTGAACAGTTGATGTTGAGATGTGTCTGTTACTTGAACTCTGTGAAGCATTTATTTAGGCTGCAATCTGAGGTGCAGTTAACTCTAATGAACTTATCCTCTGCAGCAGAGGTAACTCTGGTTCTTCCATTCCTGTGGCGGTCCTCATGAGAGCCAGTTTCATCATAGCGCTTGATGGTTTTTGCGACTACACTTGAAGAAACTTTCAAAGTTCTTGAAATGTATATGAGCTTTTCTTGCCATAATATAGACCTGGTCTTTTACCAAATAGGGCCATCTTCTGTATACCACCCCTACCTTGTCACAACACAACTGATTGGCTCAAATGCATTAAGAAGGAAAGAAATTCCACAAATTAACTTTTAAAAGGCACACCTGTTAATTGAAATTAGTTCCAGGTGACTACCTCATGAAGCTGGTTGAGAGAATGCCAAGTGTGGGCAAAGCTGTCATCAAGGCGAAGGGTGGCTATTTGAAGAATCTCAAATATAAAATATATTTTGATTTGTTTAACACTTTTTTGGTTACTACATGATTCCATATGTGTTATTTCATAGTTTTGATGTCTTCACTATTATTCTACAATTTAAAACATTTTAAAAATAAAGAAAAACCCTTGAATGAGTAGGTGTGTCCAAACCTTTGACTGGTACTGTATATTATGATAAATATATTTGAAACTTGTGTCTCATTATGGTAAATGGTGAAATAAGTATTTCTATCTACAGTGCATTTGGAAAGTATTCAGACCCCTTGACTTTTCCCACATTGTTACATTTCATCCTTATTCTAAAACGGAATTTAAAAAACACAATACCCCATAATGACAAAACAGTTGATTTTTTTTATTGCAAATGTATTGAAAATAAAAAACTGAAATATCACATTTACATACAGTGAGGGAAAAAAGTATTTGATCCCCTGCTGATTTTGTACGTTTGCCCACTGACAAAGATATGATCAGTCTATAATTTTAATGGTAGGTTTATTTTGAACAGTGAGAGACAGAATAACAACAAAAAAATCCAGAAAATCTCATGTCAAAAATGTTATAAATTGATTTGCATTTTAATGAGGGAAATAAATATTTGACCCCCTCTCAATCAGAAAGATTTCTGGCTCCCAGGTGTCTTTTATACAGGTAAAGAGCTGAGATTAGGAGCACACTCTTAAAGGGAGTGCTCCTAATCTCAGTTTGTTACCTGTATAAAAGACACCTGTCCACAGAAGCAATCAATCAATCAGATTCCAAACTCTCCACCATGGCCAAGACCAAAGAGCTCTCCAAGGATGTCAGGGACAAGATTGTAGACCTACACAAGGCTGGAATGGGCTACAAGACCATCGCCAAGCAGCTTGGTGAGAAGGTGACAACAGTTGGTGCGATTATTCGCAAATGGAAGAAACACAAAAGAACTGTCAATCTCGATCGGCCTGGGGCTCCATGCAAGATCTCACCTTGTGGAGTTGCAATGATCATGAGAACGGTGAGGAATCAGCCCAGAACTACATGGGAGGATCTTGTCAATGATCTCAAGGCAGCTGGGACCATGGTCACCAAGAAAACAATTGGTAACACACTTCACCGTGAAGGACTGAAATCCTGCAGCACCCGCAAGGTCCCCCTGCTCAAGAAAGCACATATACATGCCCGTCTGAAGTTTGCCAATGAACATCTGAATGACTCAGAGGAGAACTGGGTGAAAGTGTTGTGGTCAGATGAGACCAAAATCGAGCTCTTTGGCATCAACTCAACTCGCCGTGTTTGGAGGAGGAGGAATGCTGCCTATGACCCCAAGAACACCATCCCCACTGTCAAACATGGAGGTGGAAACATTATGCTTTGGGGGTGTTTTTCTGCTAAGGGGACAGGACAACTTCACCGCATCAAAGGGACGATGGACAGGGCCATGTACCGTCAAATCTTGGGTGAGAACCTCCTTCCCTCAGCCAGGGCATTGAAAATGGGTCGTGGTTGGGTATTCCAGCATGACAATGACCCAAAACACACGGCCAAGGCAACAAAGGAGTGGCTCAAGAAGAAGCACATTAAGGTCCTGGAGTGGCCAAGCCAGTCTCCAGACCTTAATCCCATAGAAAATCTGTGGAGGGAGCTGAAGGTTCGAGTTGCCAAACGTCAGCCTCGAAACCTTAATGACTTGGAGAAGATCTGCAAAGAGGAATGGGACAAAATCCCTCCTGAGATGTGTGCAAACCTGGTGGCCAACTACAAGAAACGTCTGACCTCTGTGATTGCCAACAAGGGTTTTGCCACCAAGTACTAAGTCATGTTTTGCAGAGGGGTCAAATACTTATTTCCCTCATTAAAATGCAAATCAATTTATAACATTTTTGACATGCGTTTTCTGGATTTTTTTGTTGTTATTCTGTCTCTCACTGTTCAAATAAACCTACCATTAAAATTATACACTGATCATGTCTTTGTCAGTGGGCAAACGTACAAAATCAGCAGGGGATCAAATACTTTTTTCCCCTCACTGTACCTTCCTCGATAAAAGAAGGTGTAATATTTTTTGTTTTTTTCTCCAATATGGCAACCCTCATAAAATTCGACATAGCCTTGTATAAAATACATTATGAAAGAAATTGTGTAATGAACACGAAAAAGTGAAGCCTTGTATTAAATGCATTATGAAGAAAATTGTGTAATGTACACGAAAAAGTGGAGCCTTGTATTAAATGCATTATGAAGAAAATTGTGTAATGTACACGAAAAAGTGGAGCCTTGTATTAAATGCATTATGAAGAAAATTGTGTAATGTAGTCTCCATGAAATATGAAATGCGTTGTGAAGAAATTCGTCTAGGCCTACTGTTGCCTACAGGAAGAAAGGTCCTTTCTGACTACAAGTGCACCAGTATCCCAAAGTATTAAGTGAAAACAAGCATCGAAAACAGTATTGGCACTAATACAGAAAAACAACATCGTAAGGCTACTATTATGTTATAATTATTTAGGTGAAAACCTGGTTGATTAACAATATTGGGTTATTAACACCTTTATATATATATATATATATATATATATATATATATATATATATATATATATATATATATATATATATAAATAAATGTTGGACACAAAACAAAGGTAGTGTAGAACACCATTGCCCGTCATGCATTGCTCTAATAACTTTCAAAAGATTGTTCCGAAGTTTGCCCCCCAAAACTGTATTTTCCTCTGAATGAAGTTGCTAAAAAAAGTTGTCTTTTCACACAAATGAAGCAACACAAAAAAAGCACAAAATCTGCTGAAAGACTTTTGTACACGCAGTATATGTAATGTAACGTATCCCTTTATATTTTTAAAATCTCAAAAGAAAAACTCTCTTGCCAGTATCACTTTGTTAATACGGTTGAATTATGCAGGCAAAAGCACTGGACAGGTTTCCATTTTTCTTTTAGTTGAGATGTCATTGTCACGGATTCTGCCGAGATTGCTCCTCCTCCTTGCTCGGGCAGGCTTCGGCGTTCGTCGTCCCCGGAGTACTAGCTGCTACCGCTGGATGTTCTCGATGTTTGTTTGGTCTGGTCTTGTGTGTGTGCACCTGTTTCGTATTGAGTATTGATTATGTCACCTATAAGTTTCCCTTTTGGTTTGTTTGCAGTTGTGTGTAATTGTACGCCTGTCCGATTGGTGTATCGTTTGATGTTTAGTGTTTTACGCGTAATCGTTCGCCTCCGTTGTTTTGAGGCCGTTTGTTTTGTCTTTGAGCATTATAAGTAAAGTCATTTTGGACTTAGCCTCCTTGTCCTGCGCTTGACTCCACTGCATCCACATCAGTTTACGTGACAGTCATCAAATTATTCCCACGTTCTGTACCTTTAACAAGCAATCTCAGATGTGAGAGTGGTTTTCCTAATTTCCTTTTTTCAAAGTCTCACACACCATCATTTAAGTGTCTTGATATCTTCACTAGCTACTTTCTGTGACAGAAAATACCAGAAAGATGAAAAAAGTTTGTACAGAAGTCACGCTCATTTGAATATCAGTGACCCCATTTCTTCTAAACGTTCAAAACCCAACATGGAAATTCAGCTTCAGCGAGGGAATCGTTTCTTACCCACACGACGGTAAAGAATACAATCTCTGTCACGCCCTGGCTCTGGGGACACTGTTATGTTGAGCCAGGGTGTGTAGATCTATGTATTCCATTTCTATGTTGGCCAGTGTGGTTCTCAATCAGAGGCAACGAGTGTCAGCTGTGGCTGGTTGTCTCTGATTGGGAACCACATTTAAACAGGCTGTTTGCCCACAGTGGTTGTGGGATCTTGTTCGTGTTGGTTTGTGTTTGACCATTGACTGTCACGTTATCGTTTTGTTGTTTTTTGATCGTGTATCATAAATAAAGAGTATGTTCATCTGCAACGCTGCGCCTTGGTCCTCATCTGTATACGACGATCGTGACAGAAGATCCCACCAAAACTGGACCAAGCAGCGTGTCCAGGAGCCATCGCCAGGGGAATCGCCAGCAGATCTCCGTGGCAACCTCGACTGGGTCAAGCCTAGTGAGGAGCAGAGAGGGTGGACTTGGGAACAGTGGAGGAAGAGCTTCGACTGGGTCAAGCCAAATGAGGAGCTGAATGGCGGGAGTTGGAAGCAGAAGAGCGAGAGTTGGGCGAGAACTATAGAGGCCTGGCCCACGGGGAAGAGAGACTCCCAGAATTTTTTTAGGGGGGGGCTCACGACGTCGGGGCAGCAGGAGGCCGCGATAGAGCGGTTCAGCGGGTTGGCAGAGGAGGCCGCCAGGTTACGGGGGCCATTGGTTGAAGAGGGGATGGAATGTGTAGAGGCACGGCGAGAGGTACTGGGGTGTGTTACCAGTCCGGTCCGGCCCGTTCCAGATCCCGGTGTAGGGCCAGTGGTGTGTGTCCCCAGTACGGTCCGGTCTGTTCCTGCTCCCCACACCAAGTGTACGGTGCGCGTCGCCAGCCCAGCCCGGCCTGTTCCTGCCCCTCGCACCAAGCCTACGGTGCGCGTCGCCAGCCCGGCCCGGCCTGCTCCTGCCCCTCGCACCAAGCCTACGGTGCGCGTCGCCAGCTCGGCCCGGCCTGTTCCTGCTCCTCGCACCAAGCCTACGGTGCGCGTCGCCAGCTCGGCCCGGCCTGTTCCTGCTCCTCGCACCAAGCCTATGTTGCGCTTCGCCAGCCCGGCCCGGCCTGTTCCTGCTCCCCGCACCAAGCCTATGGTGTGCGTCGCCAGCCCGGTCCGGCCTGTTCCTGCTCCTCGCACCAAGCCAGGGGTGCGAGTCGTCAGCCCGGTCCAGCCCGTTCCTGCTCCACGCACCAAGCCAGGGGTGCGTATCGTCAGCCCGGTCCGGCCCGTTGCTGCTCCACGCACTAAACCAGGGGTGCGCATCGTCAGCCCGGTCCGGTCCGCTCCTGCTTCCCGCACCAAGCCAATGGTGCGCGTCGCCAGCCCGGTTCGGCCCGCTCCTGCTCCTCACACCAAGCCAGTGGTGTGCGTCGTCAGTCCGGCACGGCCCGTGCTTGTTCCACTGGTGCCTGGTCCGGCACCGGTCAGATGCGTTACGCCGGAGCTAGAGCAATCCGCTCCATCAGTGTGCAGTCCAGCTCCGGCCAGCGGGGCCAGACCGGACCAGGGGTACTTTGGGGGGTTGGAGAGGGAGTGGGGATCAGGCCTGGAGCCGGATCCGCCGCCAAGGCGGAGTGCCCACCCGGTCCCTCCCCTGTGGTATTTAGTTGGCGCGGTCGGAGTCCGCGCCTTTAGGGGGGGGTACTGTCACGCCCTGGCTCTGGGGACACTTATGTTGAGCCAGGGTGTGTAGATCTATGTATTCCATTTCTATGTTGGCCAGTGTGGTTCTCAATCAGAGGCAACGAGTGTCAGCTGTGGCTGGTTGTCTCTGATTGGGAACCACATTTAAACAGGCTGTTTGCCCACAGTGGTTGTGGGATCTTGTTCGTGTTTGACCATTGACTGTCACGTTATCGTTTTGTTGTTTTTTGATCGTGTATCATAAATAAAGAGTATGTTCATCTGCAACGCTGCGCCTTGGTCCTCATCTGTATACGACGATCGTGACAATCTCTACTATACCACAGAGAAAATGACAACTTGACTGGAGTAAAGGTTCATATACGGGGAAATCATCAGAGAAAACATGGAAGCCTTTGTAGCTCATATTTATTTCAACTCAATTTCTACACATTTCCATTTTTCCGACATTGATATGAAACATTGCTTTTGTCTGTTTCAGAGAAAGCTGAGCTCAATGTATCCCTGCTTCAGCAGAACGGTTGGTGGTGGTTGGTTGGTGGCTGATCCAGTTTGGCTGATCTTCCTCCTCCTGTGTGTGTGTGTGTGTGTGTGTGTGTGTGAGCGTGCGTTTGTGTGTGTGTGTGTGTGTGCGTGTGTGCATTCGTGTAAGTGCGTGTAGGGGTACATTTACATTGTCGGAGACAGAACAGGGGGTGTAATTCCCTGTCACTCAGGTCATTTAAAACAGTAACTCATCTTCCATCCTGTGCAGAACATTAGTAATGGGATTAACATGTAAAATGAGGACAGATTACAGAGAGCAATAAAACACAGCCTGTATTTTGCAGGGAGCAGAACAAGCCCAAGTCCCAGCCTCCAACCAAGGCACCAGCCCCAGACTCAGCTTCATCCCCTGTAGAGCTCTGCTACTCAACCCGAGCCTGACGAGCCCGACGGCCCCGACATTATACATCGGGTTGGGGCCGGGCAGGGCCTATTTTTTTCATCAATAACTAGGGTACGGGCAGGGCTTGGGTATCACTACACTGATCACTAACATTTTGAAGTTGAGCCATTTGCTAGTGCTCTGCTGCGCAGGACAGTCATATCTGACTAAGATCATAACATGGCCGGGCCTTAAATCTGGCAGAAGCAATCGGGCCTGGGTAAGGTAGGGCCTGAACGTCACAGCCTGGGTAAGGTAGGGCCTGAACGTCACGGCCTGGGTAAGGTAGGGCCTGAACGTCACGGCCTGGGTAAGGTAGGGCCTGAACGTCACGGCCTGGGTAAGGTAGGGCCTGAACGTCACGGCCTGGGTAGGGTTCGGGCTTAAAATTCATACCCATGCAGGCCTCTAATCCCCGAACTCCAAACCATGCACCAGACCCAGTCTTATGCAGCGTTCACATGCTAGTCAGAACTAGGAAACTAAAATTTCCGACTTGCTAACTGGCTGTAGGAAGATGATCCCGAGTTTCCCACTTGGAAAGTATCAGAATCAACCAATAGGAAGCTCTAAGGAAATAACTTACGTTAATTTTAACTCAGAGGTTCCGAGTTTCCGATAGCACGTGAACACGGCATTTGCCCCAACCTCCATCCCACGCACCATGTCACTGTGCTCACTAATAAACAGTGAAAATGGGATCCTGGTGGAAAACTGATCACCCAATTCAGTCTTTTAGCCTCTAGCTACAGCCCTCTGGTATATTCCCCTGTTGAAAGCAGAATCCTGGGTTGTGTTCATTAGGCAGCAAAAGGGAAAAAAAACATACTGAAACAGGGAAGGAACTATCTGTATTTATCCAATAAGAAACTCTTTTTTTATGTTTTCGTTTTCCGTTGCAAAACGTTTTGGTACGGTGATTGACAGGCCCTTGGCCGTGCTGAACAGCTGAGTCACCCAGGAGAGTGCATGCCTAACCAACAGAGAGACACCTGACATCCATCAAGACTAACCAACAGTGGGACATACTACAGCCATCAAGACTAACCAACAGTGGGACATACTACATCCATCAAGACTAACCAACAGTGGGACATACTACATCCATCAAGACTAACCAACAGTGGGACATACTACATCCATCAAGACTAACCAACAGTGGGACATACTACATCCATCAAGACTAACCAACAGTGGGACATACTACATCCATCAAGACTAACCAACAGTGGGACATACTACATCCATCAAGACTAACCAACAGTGGGACATACTACATCCATCAAGACTAACCAACAGTGGGACATACTACATCCATCAAGACTAACCAACAGTGGGACATACTACATCCACCAAGACTAACCAACAGTGGGACATACTACATCCACCAAGACTAACCAACAGTGGGACATACTACATCCACCAAGACTAACCAACAGTGGGACATACTACATCCACCAAGACTAACCAACAGTGGGACATACTACATCCATCAAGACTAACCAACAGTGGGACATACTACATCCATCAAGACTAACCAACAGTGGGACATACTACATCCATCAAGACTAACCAACAGTGGGACATACTACATCCATCAAGACTAACCAACAGTGGGACATACTACATCCATCAAGACTAACCAACAGTGGGACATACTACATCCATCAAGACTAACCAACAGTGGGACATACTACATCCATCAAGACTAACCAACAGTGGGACATACTACATCCATCAAGACTAACCAACAGTGGGACATCCAACTACATCCATCAAGACTAACCAACAGTGGGACATACTACATCCATCAAGACTAACCAACAGTGGGACATACTACATCCATCAAGACTAACCAACAGTGGGACATACTACATCCATCAAGACTAACCAACAGTGGGACATACTACATCCACCAAGACTAACCAACAGTGGGACATACTACATCCATCAAGACTAACCAACAGTGGGACATACTACATCCATCAAGACTAACCAACAGTGGGACATACTACATCCATCAAGACTAACCAACAGTGGGACATACTACATCCATCAAACAAAAAGTGTCCCAAATGGCACCCTATGTCCTTTATAGTACATTACTGATCACATGTATAGTACTGATCACATGTATAGTACTGATCACATGTACAGTACTGATCACATGTATAGTACTGATCACATGTACAGTACTGATCACATGTATAGTCCATTACTGATCACATGTATAGTCCATTACTGATCACATGTACAGTACATTACTAATCACATGTACAGTCCATTACTGATCACATGTACAGTCCATTACTAATCACATGTACAGTCCATTACTAATCACATGTACAGTACATTACTAATCACATGTATAGTCCATTACTAATCACATGTACAGTACATTACTAATCACATGTACAGTACATTACTAATCACATGTACAGTACATTACTAATCACATGTATAGTACATTACTTTCTTTTATTTGATATTTTATAAACAATACAAAACATACAAATACAAAGGACGACATCATACAAACATCAACGACATCACATCCTGCCCAGACCCACTGTGTAGTACATGTATAGGACATTACTGATCACTCACAACATGGCCAGTTTCTGTACACCAAGTTTGATTGTGAACTCACCTTGATGCTGTCATTACCTTTTTGTGGTGAATGATGGACGGAGTCAGGCGCAGGAGTAAAATAACCGGATGCAGATTTATTCCTTCCAGACATGCAATGCGCCTACAACGGCAATCGAAACAGGTACAGGGGAAACAATCCTCCCTGACTAAACACAGTCTCAGAAAATACAATAAATGTAATGACACAGGGGAAAATCAACCCTGGCAAAATAAATGAGAGAGTATCTCAACCGAGCTACTCTCCTCCCACATAGAACAATCACTCACAAAGACAAGGGGGCAGAGGGAACACTTATACACAGACTAATTAGGGGATGAGCACCAGGTGTGTGTGATTGACAAGACATGACAAGTGGAGTGATGAGAATGGGAGCGGCAGTAGCTAGTAAGCCGGTGACGCCGAGCGCCGAAGCCTGCCCGAACAAGGAGGGGAGGCAGCCTCAGCGGAAGTCGTGACAGTACCCCCCACTTACACCCGACGCCTCGAATCCAGGATGGAACGGACCGAGTACGCCGGGGCCCGAACAAGGAGGGGAGGCAGCCTCGGCCTCGGAGGAAGTCGTGACACCTTTATTAGTTTAAATATGCATTCCGGGATCTTAAGCACAACAAATTTGTAACATATCACACAAAATGGATGACGTAGTACACAAATGGATGACGTAGTGCACAAATGGATGACGTAGTGCACAAATGGATGACGTAGTGCACAAAAAACGGGGACCACTTCTGGCTCTTGAGCACTACTTTCAAAACTACTGACATTTTACAAAAGCATCTTTAAGCTCTTAGACCTTAGATGGACACTATGTACTGTAAATGTGCAGATAAGAGATGAGATAAGAAAATACATGTGTGTGGTGCTTATCTAGCTAGCTATCTAGCAAGCTCAGGAATAACATGAATGATTTAGCTAGCTAGCTTTTTACTGATCTGCACAACCTGACCGCAATGAAGATCTTTGATGACTAGCTTGCTATTTTGATTTAGTTATCTAGCTAGCCAGTTTAGCTTGCAAGCTAACTGTAGAGTGCCTAGCTAGCTAACTAGCTTGCATAACGTCCTGTGTATTCATTTTGATACTTATGTTGTTAAATAAAAGGGCAACATTTGAAAAGACCTATACTGCATTTCATCAGGGACATTTTTCTTGCTCTTACCGGTGTGGTGATATTACTGACGACCTGGTTACTGGCCCAACGCTCTTAATCGCTAGGCTACCTGCCGCCCTATATTACTGGCGACCTGGTTACTGGCCCATCGCTCTTAACCGCTAGGCTACCTGCCGCCCTATATTACTGGCGACCTGGTTACTGGCCCAATGCTCTTAACCGCTAGGCTACCTGCCGCCCTATATTACTGGCGACCTGGTTACTGGCCCAACGCTCTTAACCGCTAGGCTACCTGCCACCCTATATTACTGGCGACCTGGTTACTGGCCCAACGCTCTTAACCGCTAGGCTACCTGCCGCCCTATATTACTGGCGACCTGGTTACTGGCCCAACGCTCTTAACCGCTAGGCTACCTGCCGCCCAATATTACTGGCGACCTGGTTACTGGCCCAACGCTCTTAACCGCTAGGCTACCTGCCGCCCTATATTACTGGCGACCTGGTTACTGGCCCAACGCTCTTAACCGCTAGGCTACCTGCCGCCCTATATTACTGGCGACCTGGTTACTGGCCCAACGCTCTTAACCGCTAGGCTACCTGCCGCCCTATATTACTGGCGACCAGGTTACTGGCCCAACGCTCTTAACCGCTAGGCTACCTGCCGCCCTATATTACTGGCGACCTGGTTACTGGCCCAACGCTCTTAACCGCTAGGCTACCTGCCGCCCTATATTACTGGCGACCTGGTTACCGGCCCAACGCTCTTAACCGCTAGGCTACCTGCCGCCCTATATTACTGGCGACCTGGTTACTGGCCCAACGCTCTTAACCGCTAGGCTACCTGCCGCCCTATATTACTGGCGACCTGGTTACTGGCCCAACGCTCTTAACCGCTAGGCTACCTGCCGCCCTATATTACTGGTGACCTGGTTACTGGCCCAACGCTCTTAACCGCTAGGCTACCTGCCGCCCTATATTACTGGTGACCTGGTTACTGGCCCAACGCTCTTAACCGCTAGGCTACCTGCCGCCCTATATTACTGGCGACCTGGTTACTGGCCCAACGCTCTTAACCGCTAGGCTACCTGCCGCCCTATATTACTGGCGACCTGGTTACTGGCCCAACGCTCTTAACCGCTAGGCTACCTGCCGCCCTATATTACTGGCGACCTGGTTACTGGCCCAACGCTCTTAACCGCTAGGCTACCTGCCGCCCTATATTACTGGCGACCTGGTTACTGGCCCAACGCTCTTAACCGCTAGGCTACCTGCCGCCCTATATTACTGGCGACCTGGTTACTGGCCCAACGCTCTTAACCGCTAGGCTACCTGCCGCCCTATATTACTGGCGACCTGGTTACTGGCCCAACGCTCTTAACCGCTAGGCTACCTGCCGCCCTATATTACTGGTGACCTGGTTACTGGCCCAACGCTCTTAACCGCTAGGCTACCTGCCGCCCTATATTACTGGTGACCTGGTTACTCGGCCCAACGCTCTTAACCGCTAGGCTACCTGCCGCCCTATATTACTGGCGACCTGGTTACTGGCCCAACGCTCTTAACCGCTAGGCTACCTGCCGCTCTATATTACTGCCGACCTGGTTACTGGCCCAACGCTCTTAACAGCTAGGCTACCTGCCGCCCTATATTACTGGCGACCTGGTTACTGGCCCAACGCTCTTAACCTCAAGGCTACCTGCCGCCCTATATTACTGGGGACCTGGTTACTGGCCCAACGCTCTTAACCGCTAGGCTACCTGCCGCACTATATTACTGGTGACCTGGTTACTGGCCCAACGCTCTTAACCGCTAGACTACCTGTCGCCCTATATTACTGGTGACCTGGTTACTGGCCCAACGCTCTTAACCGCTAGGCTACCTGCCGCCCTATATTACTGGTGACCTGGTTACTGGCCCAACGCTCTTAACCGCTAGGCTACCTGCCGCCCTATATTACTGGCGACCTGGTTACTGGCCCAATGCTCTTAACCGCTAGGCTACCTGCCGCCCTATATTACTGGTGACCTGGTTATTGGCCCAACGCTCTTAACCGCTAGGCTACCTGCCGCCCTATATTACTGGCGACCTGGTTACTGGCCCAACGCTCTTAACCGCTAGGCTACCTGCCGCTCTATATTACTGGTGACCTGGTTACTGGCCCAACGCTCTTAACCGCTAGGCTACCTGCCGCCCTATATTACTGGCGACCTGGTTACTGGCCCAACGCTCTTAACCGTTAGGCTACCTGCCGCCCTATATTACTGGCGACCTGGTTACTGGCCCAACGCTCTTAACCGCTAGGCTACCTGCCGCCCTATATTACTGGCGACCTGGTTACTGGCCCAACGCTCTTAACCGCTAGGCTACCTGCCGCCCTATATTACTGGCGACCTGGTTACTGGCCCAACGCTCTTAACCGCTAGGCTACCTGCCGCCCTATATTACTGGCGACCTGGTTACTGGCCCAACGCTCTTAACCGCTAGGCTACCTGCCGCCCTATATTACTGGCGACCTGGTTACTGGCCCAACGCTCTTAACCGCTAGGCTACCTGCCGCCCTATATTACTGGCGACCTGGTTACTGGCCCAACGCTCTTAACCGCTAGGCTACCTGCCGCCCTATATTACTGGCGACCTGGTTACTGGCCCAACGCTCTTAACCGCTAGGCTACCTGCCGCCCTATATTACTGGCGACCTGGTTACTGGCCCAACGCTCTTAACCGCTAGGCTACCTGCCGCCCTATATTACTGGTGACCTGGTTACTGGCCCAACGCTCTTAACCGCTAGACTACCTGCCGCCCTATATTACTGGCGACCTGGTTACTGGCCCAACGCTCTTAACCGCTAGGCTACCTGCCGCCCTATATTACTGGCGACCTGGTTACTGGCCCAACGCTCTTAACCGCTAGGCTACCTGCCGCCCTATATTACTGGCGACCTGGTTACTGGCCCAACGCTCTTAACCGCTAGGCTACCTGCCGCCCTATATTACTGGTGACCTGGTTACTGGCCCAACGCTCTTAACCGCTAGGCTACCTGCCGCCCTATATTACTGGCGACCTGGTTACTGGCCCAACGCTCTTAACCGCTAGGCTACCTGCCGCCCTATATTACTGGCGACCTGGTTACTGGCCCAACGCTCTTAACCGCTAGGCTACCTGCCGCCCTATATTACTGGCGACCTGGTTACTGGCCCAACGCTCTTAACCGCTAGGCTACCTGCCGCCCTATATTACTGGCGACCTGGTTACTGGCCCAACGCTCTTAACCGCTAGGCTACCTGCCGCCCTATATTACTGGCGACCTGGTTACTGGCCCAACGCTCTTAACCGCTAGGCTACCTGCCGCCCTATATTACTGGCGACCTGGTTACTGGCCCAACGCTCTTAACCGCTAGGCTACCTGCCGCCCTATATTACTGGCGACCTGGTTACTGGCCCAACGCTCTTAACCGCTAGGCTACCTGCCGCCCTATATTACTGGCGACCTGGTTACTGGCCCAACGCTCTTAACCGCTAGGCTACCTGCCGCCCTATATTACTGGTGACCTGGTTACTGGCCCAACGCTCTTAACCGCTAGGCTACCTGCCGCCCTATATTACTGGTGACCTGGTTACTCGCCCAACGCTCTTAACCGCTAGGCTACCTGCCGCCCTATATTACTGGCGACCTGGTTACTGGCCCAACGCTCTTAACCGCTAGGCTACCTGCCGCTCTATATTACTGCCGACCTGGTTACTGGCCCAACGCTCTTAACCGCTAGGCTACCTGCCGCCCTATATTAGTGGTGACCTGGTTACTGGCCCAACGCTCTTAACCGCTAGGCTACCTGCCGCCCTATATTAGTGGTGACCTGGTTACTGGCCCAACGTTCTTAACCGCTAGGCTACCTGCCGCCCTATATTACTGCCGACCTGGTTAGTGGCCCAACGCTCTTAACCGCTAGGCTACCTGCCGCCCTATATTACTGGCGACCTGGTTACTGGCCCAACGCTCTTAACCGCTAGGCTACCTGCCGCCCTATTTTACTGGTGACCTGGTTACTGGCCCAACGCTCTTAACCGCTAGGCTACCTGCCGCCCTATATTACTGGCGACCTGGTTACTGGCCCAACGCTCTTAACCGCTAGGCTAAGTGCCGCCCTATATTACTGGCGACCTGGTTACTGGCCCAACGCTCTTAACCGCTAGGCTACCTGCCGCCCTATATTACTGGTGACCTGGTTACTGGCCCAACGCTCTTAACCGCTAGGCTACCTGCCGCCCTATATTACTGGTGACCTGGTTACTGGCCCAACGCTCTTAACCGCTAGGCTACCTGCCGCCCTATATTACTGGTCACCTGGTTACTGACCCAACGCTCTTAACCGCTAGGCTACCTGCCGCCCTATATTACTGGTGACCTGGTTACTGGCCCAACGCTCTTAACCGCTAGGCTACCTGCCGCCCTATATTACTGGCGACCTGGTTACTGGCCCAACGTTCTTAACCGCTAGGCTACCTGCCGCCCTATATTACTGGCGACCTGGTTACTGGCCCAACGCTCTTAACCGCTAGGCTACCTGCCGCCCTATATTACTGGCTACCTGGTTACTGGCCCAACGCTCTTAACCGCTAGGCTACCTGCCGCCCTATATTAGCTGGTGACCTGGTTACTGGCCCAACGCTCTTAACCGCTAGGCTACCTGCCGCCCTATATTACTGGTGACCTGGTTACTGGCCCAACGCTCTTAACCGCTAGGCTACCTGCCGCCCTATATTACTGGCGACCTGGTTACTGGCCCAACGCTCTTAACCGCTAGGCTACCTGCCGCCCTATATTACTGGCGACCTGGTTACTGGCCCAACGCTCTTAACCGCTAGGCTACCTGCCGCCCTATATTACTGGCGACCTGGTTACTGGCCCAACGCTCTTAACCGCTAGGCTACCTGCCGCCCTATATTACTGGCGACCTGGTTACTGGCCCAACGCTTTTAACCGCTAGGCTACCTGCCGCCCCATATTACTGGCGACCTGGTTACTGGCCCAACGCTCTTAACCGCTAGGCTACCTGCCGCCCTATATTACTGGCGACCTGGTTACTGGCCCAATGCTCTTAACCGCTAGGCTACCTGCCGCCCTATATTACTGGCGACCTGGTTACTGGCCCAACGCTCTTAACCGCTAGGCTACCTGCCGCTCTATATTACTGGCGACCTGGTTACTGGCCCAACGCTCTTAACCGCTAGGCTACCTGCCGCCCTATATTACTGGCGACCTGGTTACTGGCCCAACGCTCTTAACCGCTAGGCTACCTGCCGCCCTATATTACTGGCGACCTGGTTACTGGCCCAACGCTCTTAACCGCTAGGCTACCTGCCGCCCTATATTACTGGCGACCTGGTTACTGGCCCAACGCTCTTAACCGCTAGGCTACCTGCCGCCCTATATTACTGGCGACCTGGTTACTGGCCCAACGCTCTTAACCGCTAGGCTACCTGCCGCCCTATATTACTGGCGACCTGGTTACTGGCCCAACGCTCTTAACCGTTAGGCTACCTGCCACCCAATATTACTGGCGACCTGGTTACTGGCCCAACGCTCTTAACCGCTAGGCTACCTGCCGCCCTATATTACTGGCGACCTGGTTACTGGCCCAACGCTCTTAACCGCTAGGCTACCTGCCGCCCTATTTTACTGGTGACCTGGTTACTGGCCCAACGCTCTTAACCGCTAGGCTACCTGCCGCCCTATATTACTGGCGACCTGGTTACTGGCCCAACGCTCTTAACCGCTAGGCTACCTGCCGCCCTATATTACTGGCGACCTGGTTACTGGCCCAACGCTCTTAACCGCTAGGCTACCTGCCGCCCTATATTACTGGTGACCTGGTTACTGGCCCAACGCTCTTAACCGCTAGGCTACCTGCCGCCCTATATTACTGGTGACCTGGTTACTGACCCAACGCTCTTAACCGCTAGGGCTACCTGCCGCCCTATATTACTGGCGACCTGGTTACTGGCCCAACGCTCTTAACCGCTAGGCTACCTGCCGCCCTATATTACTGGTGACCTGGTTACTGACCCAACGCTCTTAACCGCTAGGCTACCTGCCGCCCTATATTACTGGCGACCTGGTTACTGGCCCAACGCCCTATCAAATTAAATTAAATTAAATAAAATTGTATTTGCCACATGCGCCGAATACAACAGGTGTAGACATTACAGTGAAATGCTTACTTACAAGCCCTTAACCAACAACACAGTTTTTAAGAAAATAAAAAGTGTTAAGTAAAAAATAGATAAGTAAAAAAAATTTAAATTAAAGAGCAGCAGTAAAATAAAATAACAGTAGGCTATATATATACAGGGGGTAGCGGTACAGAGTCAATGTGTTGGGGCACTGGTTAGTTGAGGTAATTGAGGTAATATGTACATGTGGGTAGAGTTAAAGTGACTATGCATAAATAATAAACAGAGTAGCAGCAGCGTAAAAGAGGGGGTGGGGGTGGGGTGGCAATGCAAATAGTCCAGGTAGCCATTTGATATACTGTTTAGCAGTCTTATGGCTTGGGGGTAGAAGTTATTCAGGAGCCTTTTGGTCCCAGACTTGGCGCTTCGGTATCGGTTGCCATGCGGTAGCAGAGAGAACAGTCTATGACTTGGGTGGCTGGAGTCTTTGACCATTTTTAGGACCTTCCTCTGACACTGCCTGGTATAGAGGTCCTGGATGGCAGGAAGCTTGGCCCCAGTGATGTACTGGGCCGTACGCACTGCCCTCTGTAGCGCCTTACGGTCGGATGCTAAGCAGTTGCCATACCAAGCGGTGATGCTGCCAGTGGTGCAGCTGTATAACTTTTTGAGGATCTGAGGGCCCATGCCAAATCTTTTCAGCCTCCTGAGGGGAAAGATGCATTGTCGTGCCCTCTTCACGACTAAGTTGGTGTGTTTGGACCATTCTAGGTTCTTAGTGATTTGGACACCGAGAAACTTGAAGCGCTCGACCCGCTCCACTGCAGCCTCGTCAATGTTGATGGAGATGTGCTCGCCCCCCCCCCCTAGTCTTACTAACGTTGAGGGAGCGGTTGTTGTCCTGGCACCACACCTCCCTGTAGGCTGACTCATAGTCGCCGGTGATCAGGCCTACCACCATCGTGTCGTCTGCAAACTTGATGATGATGTTGGAGTCGTGCGTGACCACATAGTCATGGGTGAACAGGGAGTACAGGAGGGGACTAAGTGCACACCACCGTGGGGCCCCCCGTGTTGAAGGTCAGCATGCCGGAGGTGAGGTTGCCTACCCTCACCACCTGGGGGCGGCCCGTCAGGAAGTCCAGGATCCAGTTGCAGAGGGAGGTATTCAGTCCCAGAGTCCTACACTTGGTGACGAGATTGGAAGGGGCAACGGTGTTGAACGCATACTTATCATAGAACAGCATTCTCACATAGGTAGTCCTCTTATCTAGGTGGGTGAGGACAATTGAGATTGCGACGTGTATGGATCTGTTGGGGCGGTAGGCAAATTGAAGTGGAGAGCTACCGTCCTGTAGGTTTTCACTCCAAACCTAATCTAGTTCACCTGATTCTAATAATTAGCTGGTTGATAAGCTGAAACAGGTTAGTTACGACTGGGGTTAGAGCAAAAACCTACAGGACGGTAGCTCTCCAGGAACAGGGTTGGAGACCCCTGGTCTAGGGTGTCTGGGATGATGCAGTTGATGTGTGCCATAACCAGCCTTTCAAAGCACTTCATGATTACAGCAGTGAGTGCTACAGGGCGGTAGTCATTGTGGCATGAAGCCTTAGAGTTCTTGGGAACAGGAATGATGGTGGTCATAAGACATGAGGGGATGACAGACTGGGACGAGGAGAGGTTGAAAATTACCCTGAATCTGCTAATCTAATCTGAAATTACCCTGAATCTGCCTGCCAGCTGATCTGCGCATGCTCTGAGAACGCACCCTGGAATACCTTCCGGCCCCCTGTTGACCTGATTAAACACCTTACTCACGTCGGCCTCGGAGAGTGAGATCACCCAGTCCTCTGGGTCGGTGGGGGCCCTCACGCACGGTGTTGTTATTGTCGAAGCGTGCATAAAATGCATTGAGTTCGTCAGGTAGACAGGCATCGTTGGGCAGATCACGGCTGGGTCTTCCTTTGTAATCCGTAATGGACTGTAGCCTCTGCCACATGCGGCGGGGATCAGAGCCTGTGTAACATGATTCCACCTTATTCCTATATTGTCCTTTTGCTCGTTTGATGACTCTGCGGAGGTCGTAGCGGGACTTCTTGTACAGTCCTCAGCCGTAGCCTCTTGGTAAGCAAGTCCAGTGTATATTTGGCATTGTGTTTTAGGCAATTGTCCTCCAGAAAGGTGAATTTGTCTCACAGTGTCTGTTGGAAAGCAGACTGAACCAAGTTTTCCTCTAGGATTTTGCCTGTGCTTAGCTGTATTCCATTTATTTTTATCCTAAAAAACTCCCTAGTCCTTGCCAATGACAAGCATACCCATAACATTATGCAGCCACCACCATGCTTGAAAATAGGAGTGGTACTCAGTGATGTGTTGGATTTGCCCCAAACATAATGCTTTGTATTCAGGACAAAAATGTATTTATTTGTCACATTTTTGTCACATTTTTAAAAAATATATAAAATAAAAATACAGGTTATTGTATGGGATTATCAAAACCTTTTTGAGAAAGATAATTTGAAAAATAAATCTAAAGAATAATTTGTTTTTGTCTGTTTTTTTTAATGTGTAGGCTAGGCTAGGCTAGGCTATGTTAGCTACCGTTGCTAGGCGGGCTAATGCTGAGGACTGCTGCGAGGCTAATGCTGAGGACTGCTGCGAGGCTAATGTAAACTAACTTTCAAAAACAGAGAGAGGCTAAATGGACCGATTTCTCATTTCAAAAGAATATTCAGCAGTTGCAAAAGAAACGCCAGTGCAACAAGAACCTTTTCAAAATAGGAGGAAAATAAAATACCTTGATGTATTCCTTGAATACGGATCTAACTGTGTCGAAGTAAGTGGGGTGCAGCCACTCTGGCCAACGAGAGAATGTAGCCAATTTAATTACAGTTGCTGCCTTATTGAATGTGCGCCCTATATTAAAAAATGTAATCGAATCTCTTAAAAAGAAATGAGCTGCACACCGCATCACTTTGTTTACGCAAGCTCACGTGTCGACCTCTTGACCTTCGTTTCATTTCCAAAGAAAAAACAAATTAAGTAATATATGTGTTGTCCTCTTACTGTTGACAAGAGAGACAAAAATGACTGAATTGAATGCTATTTGTTGATGTAACATCGAAATTGAGGACGTTAACGTTGTGTCATTAGATTTGATTAGGCACCTTAGTCTAAACAACACTAGATCATTGAGTAGTAACCGGTAGGTTATTATTACTAAAGCATCATTTCAGGTGAAAAAAATAAAATAAAAAACGACAACCTTCCTCTACTGGGTGAGCAGACTTCTGTTGAATCAGGTGTGTTATTGCTGGGCTGGAACAGAACCCTGCACACCCAGCAGACCTCCAGCAGGGTTGTAATAGGTTTTATACATTGTGTGTGATGTTTCACTGTGTTTTTTTTTGTGTACAACATTAAAACATGGGTAGGCCTACACATACTGTGTAACCCATAGACATAGAGGATATACCCTTTAGTCTCGACATCTCTCTTTATCTGCAAACAGGCTTTCACAGCTTTCCATAACTGAGGACAGAAACATCACAAAGAAACAGACTTCGTTATACAGCACTGAATGTTGCTATTATCTCTCTGTCCTCAAAAGTTTTCCCCTCTAGGGACTGGAAATGGAGAATCTTTTCATAATGTCCTCCCACAAAATGACCTGACCTGTCCAGTAGCCTGCACTCTCCCTTTACTGACAGCTCTTCCATGGCGGTTATCTACACTGAACAAAAATATAAAACACAACATGCAACAATTTCTAAGCTTTTAACTGAGTTACAGTTCATATAAGGAAATCAGTCAATTGAAATAAATAAATGAGGCCCTAATCTATGGATTTCACACGACTGGGAATACAGATATGCATCAGTTGGTCACAGACACCTAAAGAAAAAAGTTAAGTACGTGGATCCGAAAACCAGTCAGTATCTGGCGTGACCACCATTTGCTTCATGCAGCGTGACACATCTCCTTCACATAGGCTGTTGATTGTGGGCTGTGGAATGTTGTCCCGCTCCTCTTCAATGGCTGTGCGAGATATTGGTGGGAACTGGAACACGATGTCGTACACGTCGATCCAGAGCATCCCAAAACATGGTCAATGGCTGACTTGTCTGGTGAGTATGCAGGCCATGGAAGAACTGCAACATTTTCAGCTTCCAGGAATTGTGTAGAGATCCTTGCGACACGGGGCCATGCATTATCATGCTGAAACATGAGGTGATGGCGGCGTATGAATGGCACCTACAATAGGCCTCAGGATCTCGTCACAGTATCTCTGTGCATTCAAATTGCCATCGATAAAATGCAATTGTGTTCGTTGTCCATAGCTTATGCCTGCCCATACCCCCACCTCCATCATGGGGCACTCTGTTCACAACATTGACATTAGCAAACCACTCGCCCACACAACGCAATACACGCTTTCTGCCATCTGCCCGGTACAGTTGAAACCATGATTCATCCATGAAGAGCACACTTCTCCAGCGTGCCAGTGGCCATCGAAGGTGAGCATTTGCCCACTGAAGTTGGTTATGACGCCAAACTGCAGTCAGGTCAAGACCCTGGTGACGACGACGAGCACGCAGATGAGCTTCCCTGAAACGGTTTCTGACAGTTTGTGCAGAAATTCTTCGGCTGTGCAAACTCATAGCTTCATCAGCTGTCCGGGTGACTGGTCACAGACGATCCCGCAGGTGAAGAAGCTGCATGTAGAAGCTGCATTGTAGAATAATAGTGAAGACATCGAAACTATGAAATAACACATATGGAATCATGAAGTAACCAAAAAAAGTGTTCAACAAATCAAAATATATTTTATATTTGATATTCTTCAAAGTAGCCACCCCTTGCCTTGATGACAGCTTTGCACACTCTACAATGTAGAAAATAGTAAAAAATCAAGAAAAACCCTTGAATGATTAGGTGTGTCCAAACTTTTGACTGTGTCATAAAGTTAAGGATTCCATTGATAATTTGGTGTCTGAATCCAAAGTGTAATTTGGTGTTAGGCAATTTAAATGAAGGGAAGTAACATGATTAATCATATCACTTTAGTAAATTATTTTTAAAGGATTGATGACCTTAGATTTGAGCAAGACTAAAATCACTACTCTCTGCGGGTCTGACTTAGAATATGTGGACAACTACAAATACCTAGGTGTCTGGTTAGACCGTAAACTCTCCTTCCAGACTCACATTAAGCATCTCCAATCCAAAGTTAAAACTAGAATCGGCTTCCTATTTCGCAACAAAGACTCCTTCACTCATGCTGCTAAACATGCCCTCGTAAAACTGACTATCCAACCGATCCTTGACTTTGGCAATGTCATTTACAAATTAGCTTCCAACACTCTACTCAGCAAATTGGATGTAGTCTATCACAGTGCCATCCGTTTTGTCACCAAAGCCCCATATACTACCCACCATTGTGACCTGTACGCTCTCGTTGGCTGGCCCTCACTACATACAGTGGGGAAAAAAAGTATTTAGTCAGCCACCAATTGTGCAAGTTCTCCCACTTAAAAAGATGAGAGAGGCCTGTAATTTTCATCATAGGTACACGTCAACTATGACAGACAAATTGGGATTTTTTTTCTCCAGAAAATCACATTGTAGGATTTTTTATGAATTTATTTGCAAATTATGGTGGAAAATAAGTTTTGCTCACCTACAAACAAGCAAGATTTCTGGCTCTCACAGACCTGTAACTTCTTCTTTAAGAGGCTCCTCTGTCCTCCACTCGTTACCTGTATTAATGGCACCTGTTTGAACTTGTTATCAGTATAAAAGACACCTGTCCACAACCTCAAACAGTCACACTCCAAACTCCACTATGGCCAAGACCAAAGAGCTGTCAAAGGACACCAGAAACAAAATTGTAGACCTGCACCAGGCTGGGAAGACTGAATCTGCAATGGGTAAGCAGCTTGGTTTGAAGAAATCAACTGTGGGAGCAATTATTAGGAAATGGAAGACATAGAAGACCACTGATAATCTCCCTCGATCTGGGGCTCCACGCAAGATCTCACCCCCGTGGGGTCAAAATGATCACAAGAACGGTGAGCAAAAATCCCAGAACCACACGGGGGACCTAGTGAATGACCTGCAGATAGCTGGGACCAAAGTAACAAAGCCTACCATCAGTAACACACTACGCCGCCAGGGACTCAAATCCTGCAGTGCCAGACGTGTCCCCCCTGCTTAAGCCAGTACATGTCCAGGCCTGTCTGAAGTTTGCTAGAGTGCATTTGGATGATCCAGAAGAGGATTGGGAGAATGTCATATGGTCAGATGAAACCAAAATATAACTTTTTGGTAAAAACTCAACTCGTCGTGTTTGGAGGACAAAGAATGCTGAGTTGCATCCAAAGAACACCATACCTACTGTTTTTATTTTATTTTTTTATTTCACCTTTATTTAACCAGGTAAGCCAGTTGAGAACAAGTTCTCATTTACAACTGCGACCTGGCCAAGATAAAGCAAAGCAGTGCGATAAAAACAACAACACAGAGTTACATATGGGGTAAAACAAAACAAAGTCAAATATACAACAGAAATACATATATATACAGTGTGTGCAAATGTAGCAAGTTATGGAGGTAAAGTACTGTGAAGCATGGGGGTGGAAACATCATGCTTTGGGGCTGTTTTTCTGCCAAGGGACCAGGACGACTGATCCGTGTAAAGGAAAGAATGAATGGGGCCATGTATCGTGAGATTTTGAGTGAAAACCTCCTTCCATCAGCAAGGGCATTGAAGATGAAATGTGGCTGGGTCTTTCAGCATGACAATGATCCCAAACACACCGCCCGGGCAACGAAGGAGTGGGTTCGTAAGAAGCATTTCAAGGTCCTGGAGTGGCCTAGCCAGTCTCCAGATCTCAACCCCATAGAAAATCTTTGGAGGGAGTTGAAAGTCCGTGTTGCCCAGCGACAGCCCCAAAACATCACTGCTCTAGAGGAGATCTGCATGGAGGAATGGGCCAAAATACCAGCAACAGTGTGTGAAAACCTTGTGAAGAATTACAGAAAACGTTTGACCTGTGTCATTGCCAACAAAGGGTATATAACAAAGTATTGAGAAACTTTTGTTATTGACCAAATACTTATTTTCCACCATAATTTGCAAATAAATTCATAAAAAATCCTACAATGTGATTTTCTGGATTTTTTTCCCTCATTTTGTCTGTCATAGTTGACGTGTACCTATGATGAAAATTACAGGCCTCTCTCATCTTTTTAAGTGGGAGAACTTGCACAATTGGTGGCTGACTAAATACTTTTTTCCCCCACTGTATTCGTTGCCAAACCCACTGGCTCCAGGTCATCTATAAATCACTGCTAGGCAAATCCCCGCCTTATCTTAGCTCATTGGTCACCATAGCAACACCCACCCGTAGTATGCGCTCCAGCAGGTATATCTCACTGGTCATCCCCAAAGCCAACACCTCCTTTGGCCGCCATTCCTTCCAGTTCTCTGCTGCCAATGACTGGAACGAACTGCAAAAATCTCTGAAGCTGGAGGCTCTTATCTCCCTCACTAACTTTAAGCATCAGTTGTCAGAGCAGCTTACCGATCACTGCACCTGTACACAGCCCATCTGTAATTAGCCCACCCAACTACCTCATCCCCATATTGTTATTTATTTTGCTCATTTGCACCCTGTATCTCTATTTGCACATCATCTTCTGCACATCTATAATTCCAGTGTTAATACTAAATTGTAATTATTTTGCACTATGGCCTATTTATTGCCTTACCTCCATAACTTACTACATTTGCACACACTGTATATAGATTTTCTATTGTGTTATTGACTGTACGTTTTTGTTTATCCCATATGTAACTCTGTGTTGTTGTTTTTACAGCACTGCTTTGCTTTATCTTGGCCAGGTCGCAGTTGTAAATTAGAACTTGTTCTCAACTGGCTTACCTGGTTAAATAAAGGTGAAATAAAATTTAAAAAACCTAGCTCCTAACCCTAAAACTAACCCTAGCTCCTAAACCTAAACCTAACACTAATTATAACCTTAACCCTAAACCCCCTAGAAATACAATTTTACCTTGTGGGGACCCCAAAAAATTTTCCCTAATTGGTCAGATTTTAGTTTGTTTACTATTCTTGTGGGGACTTCTGGTTAAGCATAATTAACCACGTCCACACACACACACACTCTTTATGGGAAACAGTGCCAGCTGCTGGTGATATGTGATGTAGAGTCTTGTTTGTTGAAATTGTGCTGGTCATGTTCCGCTGCCCATTTGGTACTCAGGTGAGGTGATGCATTAAACCAATGGTGAATTACTGCCCATTTGGTACTCAGGTGAGGTGATGCATTAAACCAATGGTGAATTACTGCCCATTTGGTACTCAGGTGAGGTGATGCATTAAACCAATGGTGAATTACGGCCCATTTGGTACTCAGGTGAGGTGATGCATTAAACCAATGGTGAATTACGGCCCATTTGGTACTCAGGCGAAGTGATGCATTAAACCAATGGTGAATTACTGCCCATTTGGTACTCAGGCAAGGCGATGCATTAAACCAATGGTGATTTACTGCCGGTTCACGCTGGGTTCATAGCAGATTATTTTTCCCAGCTGTCAAAAATAATGACGCTGCCGACGGAAGTGGAGTCGCTGCCTGGGTCAGCGAAATGGCCGTGAACGCGCAGCGCTGTAGTTGCTCTCCCCTAGAGGGAGTACAGCTGCGACCGGAAGGGACTTTTTACTAGCAGGTTAGGAGAATTAACGTGGCAGGTTAAGAGACATAGGTTAAGGTAAGAAAAAGGGTTAGGGCAGCGTTTCCCAAACTCGGTGCTGGGCCCCCACGGGGTGCACATTTTGGTTTTTGCCCTAGCACTACACAGCTGATTCAAATAATCAACACTTGATGATTAGTTGATTATTTGAGTCAGCTGTGTATTGCTAGGACAAAAACCAAAACGTACAGCCCTTTGGAAAACCCTGGGTTAGGGTTAGCTAAAATGCTCTCCTAACCAGCTGTGAAAAGTCACTTCCAGGCGTAGCTGTACTCCCTCTGGTCACAGCCCTCTCCCCCGCCAGGCTCACGCAGCAATTCTGCTCAAAGATCAAAGGAATGTTCCGCGGGAATTCATGATAATTATCACCATCTATACTGGGAATTGCAGACAATTACCACGTGCCATGCGCTCAGGTAGAAGCAATTAGCCATTAGCCATTAGCCATTAGCCCAAACAAAGAAAACCATGTTGATACATGTGCATCCAGGTATACTTATGTGGGTGAGTCAATTTATTTGAATTATTTAATACACGTTAACAAAGTCTGCTGCATTTGAAGTAGAAATTTTAAAAAATAAACCAATCGTTGCTCCAAGCCACACCTGGCCACACCCACCAAACTGGAGAAAACATACCTCAAAAGACTGTTCAAGAATGTTTTGGGGAAATATGTCGTTCAGTACAGGCTAGTTAGGGACCGTCAATAAATTACACAATGTAAATGGGACAATATTTTAATGTTGCACATCTTTTAGTTGTCATTAAATGCTTTCAATATTTGTATATGAATTTCTACAAATGTATAGTTTGCTTGAGGTTTTTAAGTAATTGAAATTTGGAGCTATTGAAAATGTTTTATATTGTCCCATATACAGTGCATTGTGTAATTTACTGATGGTCCCTAACTGGGCCTATAGGGACATCACATGTCATTGCAGTTACGCTCTGAATTGATGATTACTTGGGTGCTGCCAGCTGTGGGCAGGATTGAAATAAACCCAACCCATACGCTACCCTTCATTCCGTGACATACATTTTCTTCCTATCATCTCGAAAAATCTCAGTTTTGGACAACACTGACTTTATGACCAAATTATCCTATTTACACTTTGTAGTCAGTTTTGAATAGAATAAAATGTTTGACTCGTAGATGCCACATATAGGCCGTTTTCAAAACGAGAAATTGCTTTTTAGGAGCAGTTGACCTTTAATCATTTCGAAACCACAGGAAATAGGTTGACTTCTATGTTAAAACAACAGACTATTGTAGTCTTGGTTGCCTCGCTTGTCAACAGCCTTGTGGCTATTGTAGTCTTTTGACTGTAGAAAAACAGGAATCTCTAAAGCTGTCCCAGGTGAGGCAGGAATGCGAGGGAGGGGCAGGAATGCGAGGGAGGGGCAGGAATGCGAGGGAGGGGCAGGAATGCGAGGGTGAGGCAGGAATGCGAGGGAGGGGCAGGAATGCGAGGGAGGGGCAGGAATGCGAGGGAGGGGCAGGAATGCGAGGGAGGGGCAGGAATGCGAGGGAGGGGCAACTGCGACTGAGCAAAGAAACAAAGCTGTGTGTGTAGAGTTTGGGTGTGTTCCGCAGCTAAGGCGACGCAACAACCAACGCTTGCGTACCACGTCATCGACTGTCAAATTGCTATAACACGTGATACTTGAAATACCTATCCAGGCGTTGTAAGATCTGGCATGCATCAGCAACACCTGGGCAGAGGAACGCGCCCTTTGTGTCATCTTACATTCGAGTCATTTAGCAGACGCTCTTATCCAGAGATTTACAGTAGTGAGTCATTTAGCACACGCTCTTATCCAGAGATTTACAGTAGTGAGTCATTTAGCAGACGTTCTTATCCAGATAGATTTACAGTAGTGAGTCATTTAGCAGACGTTCTTATCCAGATAGATTTACAGTAGTGAGTCATTTAGCAGACGTTCTTATCCAGATAGATTTACAGTAGTGAGTCATTTAGCAGACGCTCTTATCCAGAGATTTACAGTAGTGAGTCATTTAGCAGACGTTCTTATCCAGATAGATTTACAGTAGTGAGTGCATAAATGTTCATACTTTTTCCCCCCTCTGTACTGGTCCCCTGTGGAAATCGAACCCACAACCCTGGCGTTGCAAGCGCCATGCTCTACCAGTGTCCACTGATGGGGCGAGCAGAGGGCGGCGGAATCACACGGGGTGTATGGTCATATTTTATGTATCATTAAAGAAAATGTTGGGAAATGTCAAAGATAAAAATATAGTAAACATGATTGGCATTTTATAAGTCCAGATGCATGTCTAATAATAATAATAATAATAATAATAATGTCTAAATAAGGCATATAGCCTACACAGTGTGTAAACATGCTTTAATGAATGTATGTATATTATTTTAAAAAGTGTCTGAGCCACGCCACCAATATAATGAGATAAAGGGAAAGAGGCAAGAGTGCCCATGGCCGTTTGGAGTAAACAACATGTGTTGTTGGAATTTTCAAAGATAATAGTGGCGTGGCAGTTAAATATGTTAATCAGTGATCTTAAGGGGAGTAGCTTTGTAAGCGATGTATACATGACTGTGCATTTGTGTGTGTATAAAAGAGATCTCTGAGCCAAAAGAGAGACAGCCGTTCCCTGGAGTGGCTCGGCTTTGTTACGCAAATAATAACGTCTAATTTCTGGATTCACAAGCTCCAGTCTCTCGAGATATATTTTTGAGTTGACTACTTTTGAGTCAAATATTTCTACGACAGGTGAAGGGGTGAAGACACAGACCCGTAGAGAACAGAGGAGAGTCATCACCCTGAAACACGTCTCGCCAGTCCACCCTCCTCCAACAGAATGGTTGAATTCCTTCCCGACTAGATTGCAACCACATTTTACAACGCCTGGATAGGTATTTAACAAAATATACTAACCGCATCACGATATAGCCATCTGATGCCTGACTGCACAGTCGATGATGTGGCAGGTTGATGCAATACAACGTCTGCACATCTAGTCGGGTAGGAACTCGACCAGTGTGTGAGGTGTGCAACTTCTGCTTCCATTTCCCCAGAAAGTACCTGGCTTCTTCCTTTTTTTGGGGTTCATCTGAGTATCCTCATAAAATTAATAAACAGATCAAACTGAATAAAATGAGTTTTCACATTTTAAAGTTTGTAGACCACACACCCCCAAGTGAATAAACAAAACATATTTATTTGGGTAGTCCATGCCTGATGTCCAACACACTCGAACCAAACGAACATTGAAACAACATTTACCACAGAAGAGAGGGGAAGTAAGCAGCAGTTGTCTCTAAACCAGCATTTTCTAAACTCAGTTCTGGGGACCCCAAGAGCTGCACGTTTTGGTTTTTTGTCCTAGCACTAATATATGCCATTTAGCAGCTGCTTTTATCCATGCATGCATACATTTTATGTACGAGTGGTCCCGGGAATCGAACCCACTACCCTGGCGTTACAAGCGCCATGCTCTACCAACTGAGCTACAAAGCACTACACAGCTGACTCAAATAAGCAAAGCTTGACAACGTGTTGATTATTTGGAAAATTGGCTGTAGTGCTAGGGCAAAAACCAAAACGTGTACCCCTTGGGGGACCCCAGGACAGAGTTTGGGAAACGCTGCCCCAACCAGTGATCCAGGGCCAGGTATGTTTTCATTCCCCTAATGGGTTAAGATTGGGGGTTACAGTTATCTTACTAGGCACAAACTGGCTAATCAACGTTGTTTCCACGTAATTTCAACAACAACAAAAAAAATCTATGTGATGACATTGAATCAACAACGTGGAAAATTACTTCCCTTCAGGGTTGGGCCCAATTCCATATCAACTCTAGTCAATTCAGGAAGTACGCTGACATTTCAATTCTCGACCAATGAGAAACATTTGGAATTTGGTTTACTTTCAGAATTGAAATGGAATTGAGGCCGACCCTGCTTCCCTTCAGGTCGGTACAAAGATACTATATGAAAGAGAAAACATGCAACACTTCTGATTTCATAAAACAGGCAAAAGGACAAAAGTTGTTCAACAAGGTCTGTGCTGTAAGACAAACGCAAATGATTTAAGTCTGGACATACTCATAACAATTATTATTTATATTTTTGCATTGTTCTCTCACTTTGCTACCTTGCATGAGAGGAGAGAAACCCGTCATTGGTTAATACAAACATGATTTGTAAATTCATGAGTTCTCTTTTCATAACAGTTGAGGCAGATACTAAAAACTACAACTGTCATTGCCAGTTACAGCAATACTGCTACCCAGTACATCAAAACACCCTCATCATGTACTGTCTAAGACCTCACAGTGCATGAAGCAGCCAGTTCAGCAAAAACAACCGATGAACAGAAATACTGGTGCCACATTGTCTCTTTTCACTGACTGGTTAAGTGCCTGCCTGTATGACACAAAACACCTGATTTGACATCACTGAGTTAAACAACAGAGACGGAGGAGGGAGATGGAGAGAGAGAGGGAGATGGAGAGAGAGACGGAGAGGGAGATGGAGAGAGAGAGAGAGAGAGAGGAGAGACGGAGGGAGATGGAGAGAGAGAGAGAGAGAGAGAGAGAGAGAGAGAGAGAGAGAGAGAGAGGGAGAGGGAGATGGAGAGAGAGACGGAGAGGGAGATGGAGAGAGAGACGGAGAGGGAGATAGAGAGAGAGACAGAGAGGAGATGGAGAGAGAGAGAGAGAGAGAGAGACGGAGAGGGAGATGGAGAGAGAGAGAGAGAGAGAGAGAGAGAGAGAGAGAGAGGAGAGAGAGAGAGAGAGAGACAGAGAGAGACAGAGAGAGAGATAGAGAGAGAGACAGAGAGAGACAGAGAGGGAGACAGAGAGAGAGAGAGAGAGAGAGAGAGAGAGGAGAGAGAGAGAGAGAGAGAGAGAGACGAGAGAGAGAGAGAGAGAGAGAGAGAGAGAGAGAGAGAGAGAGAGAGAGAGAGCAGAGAGGGAGAGAGAGAGAGAGAGAGAGAGAGAGAGAGACGAGGAGGAGAGGGAGAGAGAGAGAGAGAGACGGAGAGAGAGATAGAGACAGAGAGAAAGAGAGAGAGAGAGAGAGAGAGAGAGAGACAGAGAGAGAGAGAGAGAGAGAGAGAGAGAGAGAGAGACGGAGAGAAGAGAGAGAGAGAGACGGAGAGAGAGAGAGAGAGAGAGAGAGAGAGAGAGAGAGAGAGAGAGAGAGAGAGAGAGAGAGACAGAGAGAGACAGAGAGAGCGAGAGAGAGAGAGAGAGAGAGAGAGAGAGAGAGAGAGAGAGAGAGAGAGAGAGAGAGAGAGAGAGAGAGAGAGAGAGAGAGACATGTAAAAACAGAGATATAGGATGCATACCGTGCAGCTATATTTTTTGACCCAGGGTTTGGAGAAGCCCTTTGCTCTCGCCCACCTCACTCCTCCACCTCCTCCTCCTCACTCCTCCACCTCCTCCTCCTCACTCCTCCACCACCTCACTCCTCCACCACCTCACTCCTCCACCACCTCACTCCTTCTTCCTCACTCCTTCTTCCTCACTCCTCCACCTCCTCACTCCTCCACCTCCTCACTCCTTCCTCTTCTTCACCTCCTCCTCCTCCTCCTCCTTACTTCAGCTCCTCCACCTCTTGTTTGACCTCTGTTACGTAGTGGTGATCCTTCCCATGAGCCACTTCCATGATGGCGATCGCCTGGACAGGAAACAGGAAGTGACACGTTACCCATCAACGTTTGTTGGTCGTCACTATCTGGCCAGGTTGCAAAGACATAAACCCTGCCCATTTCAAAAAATTATATATTTTTTTACATCTGATTTGAAACCTAACCTTAACCACACTGATAAGCTTATGCCTAATCTTTAAAATAATGTTTTTGTTTTCATACATTTCTACGATTTAGCCAATTTTGACTTTGCAGCTTGGACATCTAGTGGGAACTCTAGATCAGGGATCTCTGACTCTGCCAGAGAGCTACAGGGTTTGCAGGGTTTTATTCCATCTCTGCAGTAACACACCTGATTCAATTGATTAAGGCCCAGGTTGAACCAAGAATAACTGAAGGTGTGTGTGTGTGTTTGTGTGTGCGCGCGCGCCATTTCAATTCAGAAAGTAAACCAAATTCCAATTCCAAATTGTCCTCATTGAAAAGCATTATAGAGAATTGGAATGTCAGTGTACTTCCTGAATACCCTGGTGAATGATGAGGCGTTACCTTCTTTAACGCCTTGACTCCCTGGTTCTTCCTCTCCAGTCCCAGGTATAGTCGGCCCAGTTTCAGGTACATGGAGGCCACGTTCAGAGAATAGGCTGGGTAGTGGATACTGGACACACAGGAGAGATTAAAGAATCAGTGGTGTAGTGGAATGTAAATGGCGTTTACGCACTTTTATTTATTTTGGGTGCACGTTTACCCACCTGAGGAAGAATGCATTGAAAATAAAAGGGAGCGTTCCTTTACTCAAAGGGAGCGTTCCTTTACTCAAAGGGAGCGTTCCTTTACTCAAAGGGAGCGTTCCTTTACTCAAAGGGAGCGTTCCTTCACTCAAAGGGAGCGTTCCTTCACTCAAAGGGAGCGTTCCTTCACTCAAAGGGAGCGTTCCTTCACTCAAAGGGAGCGTTCCTTCACTCAAAGGGAGCGTTCCTTCACTCAAAGGGAGCGTTCCTTTACTCAAAGGGAGCGTTCCTTTACTCAAAGGGAGCGTTCCTTTACTCAAAGGGAGCGTTCCTTTACTCAAAGGGAGCGTTCCTTTACTCAAAGGAGCGTTCCCTTTACTCAAAGGAGCCGTTCCCTTCACTCAAAGGAGCCGTTCCTTCACTCAAAGGGAGCGTTCCTTCACTCAAAGGGAGCGTTCCTTCACTCAAAGGGAGCGTTCCTTTACTCAAAGGGAGCGTTCCTTTACTCAAAGGGAGCGTTCCTTTACTCAAAGGGAGCGTTCCTTTACTCAAAGGGAGCGTTCCTTTACTCAAAGGGAGCTTTCCTTCACTCAAAGGGAGCTTTCCTTTACTCAAAGGGAGCGTTCCTTTACTCAAAGGGAGCGTTCCTTCACTCAAAGGAGCTTTCCTTTACTCAAAGGGAGCTTTCCCTTTACTCAAAGGAGCGCTCCCTTACTCAAAGGAGCCGTTCCTTTACTCAAAGGGAGCGTTCCCTTCACTCAAAGGGAGCGTTCCTTCACTCAAAGGGAGCGTTCCTTCACTCAAAGGGAGCGTTCCTTCACTCAAAGGGAGCGTTCCTTCACTCAAAGGGAGCGTTCCTTTACTCAAAGGGAGCGTTCCTTTACTCAAAGGGAGCGTTACTTGTACACATGACTAAGTAGCTTTGAATAAAAGCGTCTGCTGTGTGTTGTGGTCACCTGTATGGTTGAATGATCTTCTCTCCGTAGCTCATGGCTCCGTCCCAGTCCTGCATGTACAGACACACTCCCATGGCCTGGTACATCATATGCAGCATGTACACGTTAGTGTCTGCAAATACAGAGCCCATCTTCTCCTGGCTCAACTCGCAGATCTCCAGCAGCTCACTAGGGGGTGCTAGAGTGTTAAGGACTCAATACAACACATAGATCACTAGGGGGTGCTAGAGTGCTAAGGACTCAATACAACACATAGATCACTAGGGGGTGCTAGAGTGCTAAGGACTCAATACAACACATAGATCACTAGGGGGTGCTAGAGTGCTAAGGACTCAATACAACACATAGATCACTAGGGGGTGCTAGAGTGCTAAGGACTCAATACAACACATAGATCACTAGGGGGTGCTAGAGTGCTAAGGACTCAATACAACACATAGATCACTAGGTGGTGCTAGAGGGTTAAGGACTCAATACTACTTACGCCAGTCCAATGAGCTCACAGTTTGGGTATAAAGGGGGGGGGGACAAACGGAACGTTCATAACATTGGCCTTGCAGGAGTGATTTGTGGGTAAAAGGGCAGATTGCTTCTAGTCTTGAGAAGCTATTGAAGGTCCATTCATAAGGTTGCTGAGTGGAGTGGCACTGGACCTACTACTCTCTACACGGGTCACATACAGCACAGGAACTGAATACCTGACATTTCTACAGCGCAGCACACGCCCCACTGTCAATCAAACCTCCCCCTCCCACACTGTATCCAGGCACTAAAGTGGGACCAGCCAAAAGAGCACAGATAAAATTACTCTTCCAGAGTTATATTTAAAGGGTAAACTTTTGTTATTTTTACCGATTGTTGTACTCTTTTTTTTATTTTTATAAATCGACTTGTCTTATTGATTAGCTTTGCTACTTTCCTTTATGTTGTGCTGTTGAGGAAGAGCGCCAATTAATCACTGTACCATTTCCACCCACTATATTGTTCACGTGACAAATAAACTGATTTGATTTGAGGGGTAGAGGGGGAGAAGGTGAGAGGGACAGAGGAAAGAAAGTAGAGAAAGAGAAGGACGTAGATAAAGTGAGTGTGGGGATGGAGAGAGCAAAGTATATGTGGAAACGAAGAGGTGTACAACAGTAGAGAAGGTATAGAAACGAAGAGGTGTTCAGTAGGGAAGGTATAGAAACGAAGAGGTGTACAGTGGGGAAGGTATAGAAACGAAGAGGTGTTCAGTAGAGAAGGTATAGAAACGAAGAGGTGTACAATAGAGAAGGTATAGAAACGAAGAGGTGTACAGTGGAGAAGGTATAGAAACGAAGAGGTGTTCAGTAGGGAAGGTATAGAAACGAAGAGGTGTACAGTAGGGAAGGTATAGAAACGAAGAGGTGTACAACAGTAGAGAAGGTATAGAAACGAAGAGGTGTACAGTAGAGAAGGTATAGAAACGAAGAGGTGTTCAGTAGAGAAGGTATAGAAACGAAGAGGTGTTCAGTAGAGAAGGTATAGAAACGAAGAGGTGTACAGTAGGGAAGGTATAGAAACGAAGAGGTGTACAGTAGAGAAGGTATAGAAACGAAGAGGTGTTCAGTAGGGAAGGTATAGAAACTAAGAGGTGTACAGTAGAGAAGGTATAGAAACGAAGAGGTGTTCAGTAGAGAAGGTATAGAAACGAAGAGGTGTACAGTAGAGAAGGTATAGAAACGAAGAGGTGTACAGTAGGGAAGGTATAGAAACGAAGAGGTGTACAGTAGAGAAGGTATAGAAACGAAGAGGTGTTCAGTAGAGAAGGTATAGAAACGAAGAGGTGTACAGTAGAGAAGGTATAGAAACGAAGAGGTGTACAGTAGGGAAGGTATAGAAACGAAGAGGTGTTCAGTAGGGAAGGTATAGAAACGAAGAGGTGTTCAGTAGAGAAGGTATAGAAACGAAGAGGTGTTCAGTAGAGAAGGTATAGAAACGAAGAGGTGTACAATAGAGAAGGTATAGAAACGAAGAGGTGTACAGTAGGGAAGGTATAGAAACGAAGAGGTGTTCAGTAGAGAAGGTATAGAAACGAAGAGGTGTACAGTAGAGAAGGTATAGAAACGAAGAGGTGTACAGTAGGGAAGGTATAGAAACGAAGAGGTGTTCAGTAGAGAAGGTATAGAAACGAAGAGGTGTACAATAGAGAAGGTATAGAAACGAAGAGGTGTACAGTAGGGAAGGTATAGAAACGAAGAGGTGTTCAGTAGAGAAGGTATAGAAACGAAGAGGTGTTCAGTAGAGAAGGTATAGAAACGAAGAGGTGTACAGTAGGGAAGGTATAGAAACGAAGAGGTGTTCAGTAGAGAAGGTATAGAAACGAAGAGGTGTTCAGTAGGGAAGGTATAGAAACGAAGAGGTGTTCAGTAGAGAAGGTATAGAAACGAAGAGGTGTACAGTAGGGAAGGTATAGAAACGAAGAGGTGTACAGTAGGGAAGGTATAGAAACGAAGAGGTGTACAGTAGAGAAGGTATAGAAACGAAGAGGTGTTCAGTAGGGAAGGTATAGAAACGAAGAGGTGTACAGTGGGGAAGGTATAGAAACGAAGAGGTGTACAGTAGGGAAGGTATAGAAACGAAGAGGTGTTCAGTAGGGAAGGTATAGAAACGAAGAGGTGTACAGTAGAGAAAGTATAGAAACGAAGAGGTGTACAGTAGGGAAGGTATAGAAACGAAGAGGTGTACAGTAGAGAAAGTATAGAAACGAAGAGGTGTTCAGTAGGGAAGGTATAGAAACGAAGAGGTGTACAGTAGAGAAGGTATAGAAACGAAGAGGTGTACAGTAGAGAAGGTATAGAAACGAAGAGGTGTACAGTAGAGAAAGTATAGAAATGAAGAGGTGTTCAGTAGGGAAGGTATAGAAACGAAGAGGTGTACAGTAGGGAAGGTATAGAAACGAAGAGGTGTTCAGTAGAGAAGGTATAGAAACGAAGAGGTGTACAGTAGAGAAAGTATAGAAACGAAGAGGTGTACAGTAGAGAAAGTATAGAAACGAAGAGGTGTTCAGTAGGGAAGGTATAGAAACGAAGAGGTGTACAGTGGGGAAGGTATAGAAACGAAGAGGTGTTCAGTAGAGAAGGTATAGAAACGAAGAGGTGTACAATAGAGAAGGTATAGAAACGAAGAGGTGTACAGTGGAGAAGGTATAGAAACGAAGAGGTGTTCAGTAGGGAAGGTATAGAAACGAAGAGGTGTACAGTAGGGAAGGTATAGAAATGAAGAGGTGTACAACAGTAGAGAAGGTATAGAAACGAAGAGGTGTTCAGTAGAGAAGGTATAGAAACGAAGAGGTGTACAGTAGGGAAGGTATAGAAACGAAGAGGTGTACAGTAGGGAAGGTATAGAAACGAAGAGGTGTTCAGTAGAGAAGGTATAGAAACGAAGAGGTGTTCAGTAGAGAAGGTATAGAAACGAAGAGGTGTACAGTAGGGAAGGTATAGAAACGAAGAGGTGTTCAGTAGAGAAGGTATAGAAACGAAGAGGTGTTCAGTAGGGAAGGTATAGAAACGAAGAGGTGTTCAGTAGAGAAGGTATAGAAACGAAGAGGTGTACAGTAGGGAAGGTATAGAAACGAAGAGGTGTACAGTAGGGAAGGTATAGAAACGAAGAGGTGTACAGTAGAGAAGGTATAGAAACGAAGAGGTGTTCAGTAGGGAAGGTATAGAAACGAAGAGGTGTACAGTGGGGAAGGTATAGAAACGAAGAGGCGTACAGTAGGGAAGGTATAGAAACGAAGAGGTGTTCAGTAGGGAAGGTATAGAAACGAAGAGATGTACAGTAGAGAAAGTATAGAAACGAAGAGGTGTACAGTAGGGAAGGTATAGAAACGAAGAGGTGTACAGTAGAGAAAGTATAGAAACGAAGAGGTGTTCAGTAGGGAAGGTATAGAAACGAAGAGGTGTACAGTAGAGAAGGTATAGAAACGAAGAGGTGTACAGTAGAGAAGGTATAGAAACGAAGAGGTGTACAGTAGAGAAAGTATAGAAATGAAGAGGTGTTCAGTAGAGAAGGTATAGAAACGAAGAGGTGTACAGTGGGGAAGGTATAGAAACGAAGAGGTGTTCAGTAGAGAAGGTATAGAAACGAAGAGGTGTACAATAGAGAAGGTATAGAAACGAAGAGGTGTACAGTGGAGAAGGTATAGAAACGAAGAGGTGTTCAGTAGGGAAGGTATAGAAACGAAGAGGTGTACAGTAGGGAAGGTATAGAAACGAAGAGGTGTACAACAGTAGAGAAGGTATAGAAACGAAGAGGTGTTCAGTAGAGAAGGTATAGAAACGAAGAGGTGTACAGTAGGGAAGGTATAGAAACGAAGAGGTGTACAGTAGGGAAGGTATAGAAACGAAGAGGTGTACAGTAGAGAAGGTATAGAAACGAAGAGGTGTTCAGTAGAGAAGGTATAGAAACGAAGAGGTGTACAGTAGAGAAGGTATAGAAACGAAGAGGTGTACAGTAGGGAAGGTATAGAAACGAAGAGGTGTTCAGTAGGGAAGGTATAGAAACGAAGAGGTGTTCAGTAGAGAAGGTATAGAAACGAAGAGGTGTACAATAGAGAAGGTATAGAAACGAAGAGGTGTACAATAGAGAAGGTATAGAAACGAAGAGGTGTACAGTAGGGAAGGTATAGAAACGAAGAGGTGTTCAGTAGAGAAGGTATAGAAACGAAGAGGTGTACAGTAGAGAAGGTATAGAAACGAAGAGGTGTACAGTAGGGAAGGTATAGAAACGAAGAGGTGTTCAGTAGAGAAGGTATAGAAACGAAGAGGTGTACAATAGAGAAGGTATAGAAACGAAGAGGTGTACAGTAGGGAAGGTATAGAAACGAAGAGGTGTTCAGTAGAGAAGGTATAGAAACGAAGAGGTGTTCAGTAGAGAAGGTATAGAAACGAAGAGGTGTACAGTAGGGAAGGTATAGAAACGAAGAGGTGTTCAGTAGAGAAGGTATAGAATCGAAGAGGTGTTCAGTAGAGAAGGTATAGAAACGAAGAGGTGTACAGTAGGGAAGGTATAGAAACGAAGAGGTGTACAGTAGAGAAAGTATAGAAACGAAGAGGTGTTCAGTAGGGAAGGTATAGAAACGAAGAGGTGTACAGTAGAGAAGGTATAGAAACTAAGAGGTGTACAGTAGAGAAGGTATAGAAACGAAGAGGTGTACAGTAGAGAAGGTATAGAAACGAAGAGGTGTACAGTAGAGAAGGTATAGAAACGAAGAGGTGTACAGTAGAGAAAGTATAGAAACGAAGAGGTGTTCAGTAGGGAAGGTATAGAAACGAAGAGGTGTACAGTAGGGAAGGTATAGAAACGAAGAGGTGTACAGTAGGGAAGGTATAGAAACGAAGAGGTGTACAGTAGAGAAAGGAAAGGATATTCTTGTAGTGCTTGGCCCTACGGAACTCTTCAATAACATTCCTGGCGTAGTGAACCATCTTTCGAACCTCCTCTGGCTGTGGGGGAGAGTTCATCTTATGAAGCTCCATCTTAGCGCCATCCTAAAAAGAGGGGGAGAGAGAGAAAGAAAGGGGAGAGAGAGAAAGGAAGGAGAGAGAGAGAAAGGAAGGGGAGAGAGAAAGGAAGGGGAGAGAGAAAGGAAGGGGAGAGAGAGAAAGGAAGGAGAGCGAGAGAAAGGAAGGAGAGAGCGAGAGAAAGGAAGGAGAGAGAGAGAGAGAAAGGAAGGAGAGAGAGAGAAAGGAAGGAGAGAGCGAGAGAAAGGAAGGAGAGAGAGAGAAAGGAAGGAGAGAGCGAGAGAAAGGAAGGAGAGAGCGAGAGAAAGGAAGGAGAGAGCGAGACAAAGGAAGGAGAGAGCGAGACAAAGGAAGGAGAGAGAGAGAGAAAGGAAGGAGAGAGAGAGAGAAAGGAAGGAGAGAGAGAGAGAAAGGAAGGAGAGAGCGAGAGAGAGAAAAAAATGAGGGTTTGGGGTAAAACAGGGCTAGAATGGCTCCAGAGGGGAATGCATGTATTCTAGTTTGCACACAATGAGGACACACTCAGACCAATAACAGAGTGCTGCAGTCTTCGTTACTGCAGTGCGTCCCACACCGTTACTGCAGTCACAGTGTGTGACCCACCCAGTCTGAGGAGTTGTCTAGTCCTGGAAGTTAGCCCTGTTCCTGGAGAGCTACCCTCCTGTAGGTTTACACCAGGGCTCTCCAACCCTGTTCCTGGAGAGCTACCCTCCTGCAGGTTTACACCAGGGCTCGCCAACCCTGTTCCTGGAGAGCTACCCTCCTGTAGGTTTACACCAGTGCTCTCCAACCCTGTTCCTGGAGAGCTACCCTCCTGTAGGTTTACACCAGGGCTCTCCAACCCTGTTCCTGGAGAGCTACCCTCCTGTAGGTTTACACCAGTGCTCTCCAACCCTGTTCCTGGAGAGCTACCCTCCTGTAGGTTTACACCAGGGCTCTCCAACCCTGTTCCTGGAGAGCTACCCTCCAGTAGGTTTACACCAGGGCTCTCCAGCCCTGTTCCTGGAGAGCTACCCTCCTGTAGGTTTACACCAGGGCTCTCCAACCCTGTTCCTGGAGAGCTACCCTCCTGCAGGTTTACACCAGGGCTCTCCAACCCTGTTCCTGGAGAGCTACCCTCCTGCAGGTTTACACCAGGGCTCTCCAACCCTGTTCCTGGAGAGCTACCCTCCTGTAGGTTTACACCAGGGCTCTCCAACCCTGTTCCTGTGAACCTAGTTCTGGTTGTGAAATAGAAGTGTTAGTGACATCAGTAGTATTGGTAGTGGTAGTACTGGTAGTAATAGGGTTTTCATAGGCTATGTGCTAGTTACAGTGACCTATTTTGGTCTGGTCTGTACGTCTATAGTCATCAGGTTATTGTACTGTACCTTAGACCGGGTGGCACACTCATCACACACGCAGGTAAAGAAGTAAGAATCTCTCAGTCTCTCGTTCCTGTCGTCCGTCGGGTAGAGCAGGTCAATGTAACTGTTGAAGATCTACACAGAGAGAGGAAGGGTTAATACGACCTCCACGGGGAGAGGAAGGGTTAATACGACCTCCACGGAGAGAGGAAGGGTTAATACGACCTCCACGGAGAGAGGAAGGGTTAATACGACCTCCACGGGGAGAGGAAGGGTTAATACGACCTCCACGGGGAGAGGAAGGGTTAATACGACCTCCACGGGAGAGGAAGGGTTAATACGACCTCCACGGAGAGAGGAAGGGTGATCACGACCTCCACGGGGAGAGGAAGGGTTAATACGACCTCCACGGGAGAGGAAGGGTTAATACGACCTCCACGGGGAGAGGAAGGGTTAATACGACCTCCACGGGGAGAGGAAGGGTTAATACGACCTCCACGGAGAGAGGAAGGGTTAATACGACCTCCACGGAGAGAGGAAGGGTTAATACGACCTCCACGGGGAGAGGAAGGGTTAATACGACCTCCACGGAGAGAGGAAGGGTTAATACGACCTCCACGGAGAGAGGAAGGGTTAATACGACCTCCACGGGGAGAGGAAGGGTTAATACGACCTCCACGGGGAGAGGAAGGGTTAATACGACCTCCACGGGGAGAGGAAGGGTTAATACGACCTCCACGGGGAGAGGAAGGGTTAATACGACCTCCACGGGAGAGGAAGGGTTAATACGACCTCCACGGGGAGAGGAAGGGTTATCACGACCTCCACGGGAGAGGAAGGGATAATACGACCTCCACGGGGAGAGGAAGGGTTAATCGACCTCCACGGGGAGAGGAAGGGTTATCAGACCTCCACGGGGAGAGGAAGGGTTAATACGACCTCCACGGAGAGAGGAAGGGTTATACGTCCTCCACGGGGAGAGGAAGGGTTAATACGACCTCCACAGAGAGAGGAAGGGTTAATACAACCTCCACGGGGAGAGAAGGGTTAATACGACCTCCACGGGGAGAGAGGAAGGGTTAATACGACCTCCACGGAGAGAGGAAGGGTTAATACAACCTCCACGGGGAGAGGAAGGGGTTAATACGACCTCCACGGGGAGAGGAAGGGTTAATACGACCTCCACGGAGAGAGGGAAGGGTTATACGACCTCCACAGAGAGAGGAAGGGTTATCACGACCTCCACGGGGAGAGGAAGGGTTAATACGACCTCCACGGAGAGAGGAAGGGTTATACGACCTCCACGGAGAGAGGAAGGGTTAATACGACCTCCACGGAGAGAGGAAGGGTTAATACGACCTCCACGGAGAGAGGAAGGGTTATACGTCCTCCACGGAGAGAGGAAGGGGTTAATACGACCTCCACAGAGAGAGGAAGGGTTAATACGACCTCCACGGAGAGAGGAAGGGTTATACGACCTCCACGGGAGAGAGGAAGGGTTATACGACCTCCACGGGGAGAGGAAGGAGTTATACCGACCTCCACGGGGAGAGGAAGGGTTAATACGACCTCCACGGAGAGAGGAAGGGTTAATACGACCTCCACGGAGAGAGGAAGGGTTAATACGACCTCCACGGAGAGAGGAAGGGTTAATACGACCTCCACAGAGAGAGGAAGGGTTAATACGACCTCCACGGAGAGAGGAAGGGTTAATACGACCTCCACGGGGAGAGGAAGGGTTAATACGACCTCCACGGAGAGAGGAAGGGTTAATACGACCTCCACGGAGAGAGGAAGGGTTAATACGACCTCCACGGAGAGAGGAAGGGTTAATACGACCTCCACGGAGAGAGGAAGGGTTAATACGACCTCCACGGAGAGAGGAAGGGTTAATACGACCTCCACGGAGAGAGGAAGGGTTAATACGACCTCCACGGGGAGAGGAAGGGTTAATACGACCTCCACGGAGAGAGGAAGGGTTAATACGACCTCCACGGAGAGAGGAAGGGTTATACGACCTCCACGGAGAGAGGAAGGGTTAATACGACCTCCACGGAGAGAGGAAGGGTTAATACGACCTCCACGGGAGAGGAAGGGTTAATACGACCTCCACGGAGAGAGGAAGGGTTAATACGACCTCCACGGAGAGAGGAAGGGTTAATACGACCTCCACGGGGAGAGGAAGGGTTAATACGACCTCCACAGAGAGAGGAAGGGTTAATACGACCTCCACGGGGAGAGGAAGGGTTAATACGACCTCCACGGGGAGAGGAAGGGTTAATACGACCTCCACAGAGAGAGGAAGGGTTAATACGACCTCCACGGGAGAGGAAGGGTTAATACGACCTCCACGGAGAGAGGAAGGGTTAATACGACCTCCACGGGGAGAGGAAGGGTTAATCGACCTCCACGGAGAGAGGAAGGGTTAATACGACCTCCACGGGAGAGAGGAAGGGTTAATACGACCTCCACGGAGAGAGGAAGGGTTAATACGACCTCCACGGAGAGAGGAAGGGTTAATACGACCTCCACAGAGAGAGGAAGGGGTTAATACGACCTCCACGGGGAGAGGAAGGGTTAATACGACCTCCACGGAGAGAGGAAGGGTTAATCGACCTCCACGGAGAGAGGAAGGGTTAATACGACCTCCACGGAGAGAGGAAGGGTTAATACGACCTCCACGGAGAGAGGAAGGGTTATCACGACCTCCACGGAGAGAGGAAGGGTTAATACGACCTCCACGGGGAGAGGAAGGGTTAATACGACCTCCACGGAGAGAGGAAGGGTGAATACGACCTCCACGGAGAGAGGAAGGGTTAATACGACCTCCACGGGGAGAGGAAGGGTTAATACGACCTCCACAGAGAGAGGAAGGGTTAATACGACCTCCACGGAGAGAGGAAGGGTTAATACGAACCTCCACGGAGAGAGGAAGGGTTAATACGACCTCCACGGAGAGAGGAAGGGTTCATATGAACAAGGCCAGGGTTAGAGGTCAGGTTTAGTGTGTGTGTGGTATGGTGTGTGAGTGTGTGTGTTGTTTAGTGTGTGTGTGTGTGTTTAGGTCTCACCTTATCTCCAGGCTCAGGTTTAGTGTATTTGTATTTATTATGGACCCCAATTACTCTTCCTTCCTGCGGTGCTCTCAAGTCCCTACTCCCCTACCACGTATCTACAACACAAAATCCATGTGTACGTGTGTGTATAGTGCATATGTTGTCGTGTGTGTCTATGTGTGTGTCTGTTCCTGTGTGTGTCTCTTCACAGTCCCCGCTGTTCCATTAGGTGTATTTGTATCTGTTTTTTAAATCTGATTCTACTGCTTGCATCAGTTACCTGATGTGGAATAGAGTTCCATGAAGTCATGGCTCTATGTAGTACTGTGCACCTCCCATAGTCTGTCATTGACTTGGGGACTGTGAAGAGACCTCTGGTGGCATGTCTTTTGGGGTATGTGTGCGTGTCTGAGCTGTGTGCTAGTCGTTTAAAACAGACAGCTCGGTGCTTTCAACATATCAATACCTCTCACAAATACAAGTAGAGATGAAGTCAATCTCTCCTCCACTTTGAGCCAGGAGAGATTGACATGCATATTATTAAATGTTAGCTCTCTGTGTACATCCAAGGGCCAGCCGTGCTCTTTGTGGCTCCTGACCATTCGACTGAACAGTAGTCCAGGTGCGACAAAACTAGAGCCTGTAGGAACTGCCTTGTTGATAGTGCTGTTAAGAAGGTAGAGCAGCACTTTATTATGGACAGACATCTCCCCATCTTAGTTACTGTTGTATCAATATGTTTTGACCATGACAGTTTACAATCCAGGGTTACTCTAAGCAGTTTAGTCACCTCAACTTGCTCAATTTCCACATTATTTATTACAACATTTAGTTGAGGTTTAGGGTTTAGTCGAGGAAAATAAGAATAATCCAAAATTTCTTTTTGATACTGTTGCAAAGCTAACTAAAAAGCAGCATTCCCCAAGAGAGGATGGCTTTCACTTCAGCAGTAATAAATTCATGAACTTCTTTGAGGAAAAGATCATGACCATTAGAAAGCAAATTACGGACTCCTCTTTGAATCTGCGTATTCCTCCAGGGCTTAGCTGTCCTGGATCTGCACAGACTCTGCGAGGGCCTGGGATCGGGAGAGACACTTAAGTGTTTTAGTACTATATCTCTTGACACAATGATGAAAATAATCATGGCCTCTAAACCTTCAAGCTGCATACTGGATCCTATTCCTACTAAACTGCTGAAGGAGCTGCTTCCTGTGCTTGGCCCTCCTATGTTGAACATAATAAACAGCTCTCTATCCACCGGATGTGTACCAAACTCACTAAAAGTGGCAGTGATAAAGCCTCTCTTGAAAAAGCCAAACCTTGACCCGGAAAATATAAAAAACTATCGGCCTATATCGAATCTTCCATTCCTCTCAAAAATTTTAGAAAAAGCTGTTGCGCAGCAACTCACTGCCTTTCTGAAGACAAACAATGTATACGAAATGCTTCAGTCTGGTTTTAGACCCCATCATAGCACTGAGACTGCACTTGTGAAGGTGGTAAATGACCTTTTAATGGCGTCAGACCGAGGCTCTGCATCTGTCCTCGTGCTATTAGACCTTAGTGCTGCCTTTGACACCATCGATCACCACATTCTTTTGGAGAGACTGGAAACCCAAATTGGTCTACACGGACAAGTTCTGGCCTGGTTTAGATCTTACCTGTCGGAAAGATATCAGTTTGTCTCTGTGAATGGTCTGTCCTCCGACAAATCAACTGTACATTTCGGTGTTCCTCAAGGTTCCGTTTTAGGACCACTATTGTTTTCACTATATATTTTACCTCTTGGGGATGTTATTCGAAAACATAATGTTAACTTTCACTGCTATGCGGATGACACACAGCTGTACATTTCAATGAAACATGGTGAAGCCCCAAAATTGCCCTCGCTAGAAGCCTGTGTTTCAGACATAAGGAAGTGGATGGCTGAAAACGTTTTACTTTTAAACTCGGACAAAACAGAGATGCTTGTTCTAGGTCCCAAGAAACAAAGAGATCTTCTGTTAAATCTGACAATTCATCTTGATGGTTGTAAAGTCGTCTCAAATAAAACTGTGAAGGACCTCGGCGTTACTCTTGACCCTGATCTCTCTTTTGACGAACATATCAAGACTGTTTCAAGGACAGCTTTTTTCCATCTACGTAACATTGCAAAAATCAGAAATTTTCTGTCCAAAAATGATGCAGAAAAATTTATCCATGCATTTGTTACTTCTAGGTTAGACTACTGCAATGCTCTATTTTCCGGCTACCCAGATAAAGCACTAAATAAACTTCAGTTAGTGCTAAATACGGCTGCTAGAATCCTGACTAGAACCAAGAAATTTGATCATATTACTCCAGTGCTAGCTTCCCTACACTGGCTTCCTGTTAAGGCAAGGGCTGATTTCAAGGTTTTACTGTTAACCTATAAAGCGTTACATGGGCTTGCTCCTACCTATCTTTCCGAGTTGGTCCTGCCGTACATACCAATACGCACGCTACGGTCACAAGACGCAGGCCTCCTAATTGTCCCTAGAATTTCTAAGCAAACAGCGGGAGGCAGGGCTTTCTCCTATAGATCTCCATTTTTATGGAACAGTCTGCCTACCCATGTGAGAGACGCAGACTCGGTCTCAACCTTTAAGTCTTTACTGAAGACTTATCTCTTCAGTAGGTCATATGATTGAGTGTAGTCTGGCCCAGGAGTGTGAAGGTGAACGGAAAGGCTCTGGAGCAACGAACAGCCCTTGCTGTCTCTGCCGGGCCGGTTCCCCTCTCCACTGGGGTTCTCTGCCTCTAACCCTGTTGCAGGGGCTGAGTCACTGGCTTGCTGGTGCTCTTTCATGCCGTCCCTGGGAGGGGTGCGTCACTTGAGTGGGTTGAGTTACTGACGTGATCTTCCTGTCTGGGTTGGCGCCCCCTGGTTTGTGCTGTGGTGGAGACCTCTGTGGGCTATACTTGGCCTTGTCTCAGGATTGTAAGTTGGTGGTTGAGGATATCCCTCTAGTGGTGCGGGGGCTGTGCTTTGGCAGAGTGGGTGGGGTTATATCCTTCCTGTTTGGCCCTGTCCGGGGGTTTCTTCGGATGGGGCCACAGTGTCTCCGGACCGCTCCTGTCTCAGCCTCCAGTATTTATGCTGCAGTAGTTTATGTGTCGGGGGCTGGGGTTAGTTGGTTATACCTGGAGTACTTCTCCTGTCTTATCCAGTGTCCTGTGTGAATTTAAGTATGCTCTCTCTAATTCTCTCGTTCTCTCTTTCTCTCTGAGAACCTGAGCCCTAGGACCATACGTCAGGACTACCGGGCATGATGACACCTTGCTGTCCCCAGTCCGCCTGGCCTTGCTGCTATTCCAGTTTCAACTGTTCTGCCTGCGGTTACGAAACCCCTACCTGTCCCAGACCTGCTGTTTTCAACTCTTAATGATCGGCTATGAAAAGCCAACTGAGAGACCTGAGCCCTAGGACCATACGTCGGGACTACCGGCCGTGGTGACTCCTTGCTGTCCCCAGTCCGCCTGGCCTTGCTGCTATTCCAGTTTCAACTGTTCTGCCTGCGGTTATGGAACCCCTACCTGTCCCAGACCTGCTGTTTTCAACTCTTAATGATCGGCTATGAAAAGCCAACTGAAATTTATTCCTGATTATTATTTGACCATGCTTGTCACTTATGAACATTTTTGAACATCTTGGCATGGTTCTGTTATAATCTTCACCCGGCACAGCCAGAAGAGGACTGGCCACCCCTCATAGCCTGGTTCCTCTCTAGGTTTCTTCCTAGGTTTTCGCCTTTCTAGGGAGTTTTTCCTAGCCACCGTGCTTCTACACCTGCATTACTAGCTGTTTGGGGTTTTAGGCTGGGTTTCTGTACAGCACTTCGAGATATTAGCTGATGTAAGAAGGGCTATATAAAATAAAAATTGATTGATTTAGTGAATGATTTCTCCCAAATACAATGCTTTTAGTTTTTGAAATATTTAGGACTAACTTATTCCTTGCCACCCATTCTGAAACTAACTGCAGCTCTTTGTTAAGTGTTGCAGTCATTTCAGTCGCTGTAGTAGCTGACGTGTATAGTGTTGAGTCGTCCGCATACATAGACACACTGGCTTTACTCAAAGCCAGTGGCATGTTGTTAGTAAAGATTGAAATAAGTAAGGGGCCTAGACAGCTGCCCTGGGGAATTCCTAATTCTACCTGGATTATGTTGGAGAAGCTTCCATTAAAGAACACCCTCTGTGTTCTGTTAGACAGGTAACCTCTTTATCCACAATATAGCAGGGGGTGTAAAGCCATAACACATAAGTTTTTCCGGCAGCAGACTATGATCGATAATGTCTAAAGCCGCACTGAAGTCTAACAAAACAGCACCCAATCTTTTTATCATCAATTTCTTTCAGCCAATCAGTCATTTGTGTAAGTGCTGTGTTTGTTGAATGTCCTTCCCTATAAGCGTGCTGAAAGTCTGTTGTCTATTTGTTTACTGTAAAATAGCATTGTATCTGATCAAAGACAGTTTTTTCCAAAAGTTTATTAAGTGTTGGTAACAGGCTGATTGGTCGGCTACTTGAGCCAGTTAAGGGGGCTTTACTATTCTTAGGTAGCGGAATAACTTTTGCTTCCCTCCAGGCCTGAGGGCACACACTTTCTAGTAGGCTTAAATTGAAGATATGGCAAATAGGAGTGGCAATATCGTCTGCTATTATCCTCAGTCATTTTCCATCCAAGTTGTCAGACCACAGTGGCTTGTCATTGTTGATAGACAATCTTTTCACCTTCCATACTCACTGTACGGAATTCAAAATTACAATTCTTGTCTTTCATAATTTGGTCAGATATACTTGGATGTGTAGTGTCAGCGTTTGTTGCTGGCATGTCATTCCTAAATTTGCTAATCTTGCCAATGAAAAAATCATTAAAAAGTAGTTGGCAATATCAGTCGGTTTTGGGATGAATGAGCCATCTGATTCAATGAATGATGGAGCTGAGTTTGCCTTTTTCCAAAAATTTCATTGAAGGTGCTCCAAAGCTTTTTACTATCATTCTTTATGTCATTTATCTTTGTTTCATAATGTAGTTTCTTCTTCTTTTTATTAAGTTTAGTCACATGATTTCTCAATTTGCAGTACGTTTGCCAATCGTTTGTGCAGCCAGACCTATTTGTCATTCATTTTGCCTCATCCCTCTCAACCATACAATTTTTCAATTCCTCATCAATCCACAGGGATTTAACAGTTTTTACAGTCATTTTCTTAAATGGGTACATGCTTATTAGTAACTGGGATAAGCTATTTCATAAATGTGTGAAGTGTAACGTCAGTTTGCTCCTCATTACACACCATGGACCAACAAATATTATTTAAATCAACAACATAGGAATCACTACAAAACGTATTGTATGACCTCTTATACACTATATTAGGCCCAGCCTTTGGAACTTTGGTTTTCCTTATTATGGCTACTATATTGTGATCACTACATCCGATGGATCTGGATACTGCTTTCAAGCACATTTCTGCAGCATTAGTAAAGATGTGATCAATACAATTAATTCCTGTGCTGTTTGTAACTACCCTGGTAGGTTGACTGATAACCTGAACCAGGTTGCAGGCACTGGTTACAGTTTGAAGCTTTTTCTTGAGTGGGCAGCTTGATGAAAGCCCGTCAATATTTAAAATCACCCAGAAAATATACCGCTCTGTTGATATCACATACATTATCAAAAATTTCACACGTTATCCAGATACTGACTGTTAGCACTAGGTGGTCTATAGCAGCTTCCCACCAGAATGGGCTTTAGGTGAGGCAGATGAACCTGTAGCCATATTACTTCAACAGTATTTAACATGAGATCCTCTCTACGCTTTACAGGAATGTGGTTCTGAATATAAACAGCAACACCTTCACCATTGGCATTTCTGTCTTTTCTGTAAATGTTACAACCTTGTATTGCTACCACTGTATCATCAAAGGTATTGTTTAAGTGAGTTTCAGAGATAGTCAGAATATGAACGTCATCTGTTACTAGCAAGTTATTAATTTCATGAACCTTGTTTCGTATGTTAACGTGGGCTATTTTGAGAACTTTTCTGGGATGCTTGCTTGTTTTCTTTGCTTTACTGGGAAGCTTAGCAGAAGTAGATATGTTCATGCAGGGTGAGCTGCACACAAGTGGACTTCCTACTAGGGAACACCGCCTCAGTGCTAACAGCATAAATCTGGTTCATAGGCACATGATTGCTGCATACAATAGCTGTAGGATCAGCGGAGGCATTCAGGGCAGTTAGAGGGACATAAATTAGGTTACTTACATTGTGTCTACCAACGCCCCTGGTATAATGTACATTTGCTAAAGCATTATGACTCAGCATCACAATGGTAGGGATTAACTGGGCTTGGGTCATTGATGACATTGTCTCAACGCAGCCTTATAATGCTGTGAAAAGATCCAGGAACCCAAATGATTTGGGTGGATCCCATACTCCTTATAAAACGTGTTTTGTTTCCAAAAGGTATCGAAATTGTCAACAAAGGTTACACCCATTGAGCTGCAATAATCACGTAGCCAGTTGTGAAGAGAAATAATCCTGCTAAAGCGTTCAATGCCATGATTCAGAGAGGGCACAGGGCCAGATATGATGGGTATTTTATTAGTGTGTAGCAGAGAGAGTCAATCAGCTCTTTGAAATCCAGTTTCAACTGTTCAGAGCTGCCCTTCATAATGTCATTAAAACCCACATGGACTACGATAGAATCGATTTCCATGTCCTGGCGTAGTACATTCGGGAGCAGCTTAGTAATGTCATTTACTCAAGCTCTGGGATAGGACATTGTTTTTGCACCAGCAACAGTCACATTTCTTACCATGGAGCTGCCCAAAATCACTGCTGGCGAGAAGGACGAGGAAATCCACCCACTCCCACGCTTCACAGGATGGTGCAGGTCTCCGACAGATGGAGAAGCCCCGCTCGATCCAGAGCAGGGACGGAAGGTTGCCGACGTCGACTTCGAAATCGTAGGGGAAAGAGTAGGAGTACCCCCAGCGACCAAGGTGCAGGAAGATCAGGCGCCGTTGTTTGTATCCGCTCCGGGACTCTCGTTGGGAGTGTAGACTGCTTTGCGGGAGGCCGCTGTCTTCGGCTTCCACGGCTCACGACATGCGACCATCGTTGATTGCCGTGCTCCTCTTGCTGTGCTCCTTCGACTCCGCTATCAGATGGGGGAAGAGAGGCAGGAGATGGCTCCCCTGGCGAACGAACTCCGGGCAACAACGGCCAGTCGGATAACAACAAGACGGATATGCATCCAACCAGCCGTCCAGCCACCGGCGTAGAAAAGGTAAACATTCCACTCTCCCCCCAGTTTCTTACGTAGGCTGGCGACCTGTGTGATCAAGGAAGCCACCTCAAGCCTATAATCCTCGGCAAGCAAACCATTGCAGCATTGGAACTCTGAGTGATCCAGTTTGTCCTGAAACAAAGCGTAGTAGATGCAGCTCCTACAGCGCTGTAACCGTTCATTTACTTCTCCAGACAAAGAGGGCTCCATTGGAAAACTCATCTGGGACTAACTTCGTTAGCTTGATGGCTAACGTTAGCAGCTTAGCAGCTCTTTCAAGCATTCTTTAACCTCACAGTTAAGCGGGATTCCGGGACATGAAATAGCTGTCCTAGCTGTTAAAAACTAACATTTCCCATGTCCCCCATTTTAAACTTAGGGGTTAGGGTTTAGGGTTACAATTAATTAGGGTTAGGTTTAGAATTAGGGTAAGGGGTTAGTGGTTAGCTTTAGGAGTAAGGTTTAGGGTTTGCAAAAATAGGATTTAGAATTTTCCCACATCCCCATGAGAACAAAGGCTATTTTAAGCTTAGGGATTAGAATTAGGGGTTATGTTTAAGGGTTAAGGAAAATATGATTTTTAATGGAAATTCATTTGAGGTCCCCATGAGGATAGAATAACATAGTGTGTGTGTGTGTGTGTGTGTGTGTGTGTGTGTGTGAGGCCAGGTCTCACCTCGTCTCCAGGCTGGATGTCCTGCACGGCTCGTACCTCTGCTACTGTCCCCTTATAGGTTACGATGACGTTAGGACTACAACTATGGTTCATCAACGCTACACTGGGGGGGAGGGGGAGAGAGAGAGAGAGAAAGAGAGATGAATCAAATGAGTTTTGTGTCTTCCATCCTAAATGATTTTGTGTACAGTTTCTGTACTGCCATTGCATTGGTGTGAATGGGTCCAGTGATGACATTGTAGACTTACTCAGGGAACACAGCAGAGCCCAGGTGAGACAGCTCCTCATCCTCTATGGTGAAGCCATTACAGTTTACCTACAGGGGGAGGTAGAGAGAAAGGTGGGAGAGGGGGGGTTGGGTGAGGGGCAGTGGAGGAGGAAATGTGGAGGTACAGGGGGTTGGTAGAGAGAGGTGGAAGAAAGTTGGGAAGGGGTACAGGGGGTGAGAAGAAGAGATACTGTAACATTAACATGAGCCGACCATCCTGCACAAGACCCCAGTCAGTCTAAATATCAGTCCACCACTGACTGAGACACACAGAGAGAAAGAGTGAGAGAGAGCAAGAGGGAGGCAGAGAGAGAGAGAGCAGAGGTGTAATGACAAATATCTCTACTCCCTGTTGTAGCAGACGAGGAATGTTAGTGGTCTGTCTTGACTAACGTAATGAAACTAAACGCTATAGGTTAGATCCCTCAGGTCTGTCCTGACTAATGTAATGAAACTAAACGCTATAGGTTAGATCCCTCAGGTCTGTCCTGACTAATGTAATGAAACTAAACGCTATAGGTTAGATCCCTCAGGTCTGTCCTGACTAATGTAATGAAACTAAACGCTATAGGTTAGATCCCTCAGGTCTGTCCTGACTAATGTAATGAAACTAAACGCTATAGGTTAGATCCCTCAGGTCTGTCCTGACTAATGTAATGAAACTAAACGCTATAGGTTAGATCCCTCAGGTCTGTCCTGACTAATGTAATGAAACTAAACGCTATAGGTTAGATCCCTCAGGTCTGTCCTGACTAATGTAATGAAACTAAACGCTATAGGTTAGATCCCTCAGGTCTGTCCTGACTAATGTAATGAAACTAAACGCTATAGGTTAGATCCCTCAGGTCTGTCCTGACTAATGTAATGAAACTAAACGCTATAGGTTAGATCCCTCAGGTCTGTCCTGACTAATGTAATGAAACTAAACGCTATAGGTTAGATCCCTCAGGTCTGTCCTGACTAATGTAATGAAACTAAACGCTATAGGTTAGATCCCTCAGGTCTGTCCTGACTAATGTAATGAAACTAAACGCTATAGGTTAGATCCCTCAGGTCTGTCCTGACTAATGTAATGAAACTAAACGCTATAGGTTAGATCCCTCAGGTCTGTCCTGACTAATGTAATGAAACTAAACGCTATAGGTTAGATCCCTCAGGTCTGTCCTGACTAATGTAATGAAACTAAACGCTATAGGTTAGATCCCTCAGGTCTGTCCTGAGTGGGGGAAAAGTCTGGTGTTATGGAGGCTTATGTCTGTCTGTGTTAACAACAAGACAGGTGGAGAGAGATAGAGAGATCGGGGGAGGAGAGAGAGAAAGAGGGGAGGGGAAAGGAAGACAGAGGATGGAGAGAAAGGGACAGAGGGGGGAGAGAGAGAGAGGGACAGGGGGAGAGAGAGAGGGACAGAGGATGGAGAGAGAGAGAGAGGGACAGAGGATGGAGAGAGAGGGACAGGGGGGAGAGAGAGAGGGACAGGGGGAGAGAGAGAGGGAAAGGGACAGAGGATGGAGTGGTAGGGACAGGGGGAGAGAGAGGGACAGGGGGAGAGAGGGACGGGGAGAGAGGGACGGGGGGAGAGAGAGGGACAGAGGATGGAGAGAGAGGGACAGGGGGAGAGAGAGAGGGACGGGGGGAGAGAGAGGGACAGGGGGAGAGAGAGAGAGGGGGAGAGAGAGGGACAGGGGGGAGAGAGAGGGACAGGGGGAAGAGGGACAGGGGGAGAGAGGGACAGGGGGAGAGAGGGACAGGGGGAGAGAGGGACAGGGGGGAGAGAGGGACAGGGGGGAGAGAGGGACAGGGTGGGGAGAGAGGGACAGGGGGGAGAGAGAGGGACAGGGTGGGGAGAGAGAGGGGACAGGGGGAGAGAGAGGGACAGGGGGGAGAGAGAGGGACGGGGGGGAGAGAGAGGGACAGGGTGGGAGAGAGGGACAGGGGGGAGAGAGGGACAGGGGGGGAGAGAGGGACAGGGGGAGAGAGAGGGACAGGGGGGAGAGAGGGACAGGGGGGAGAGAGAGGGACAGGGGGAGAGAGAGGACAGGGGGAGGGAGAGGGACGGGGGAGAGAGGGACAGGGGGGAGAGAGGGACAGGGGGAGAGAGAGGGACAGGGGGAGAGAGAGGACAGGGGGGAGAGAGAGGGACAGGGGGGGAGAGAGGGACAGGGGGGAGAGAGGGACAGGGGGAGAGAGGGACAGGGGGAGAGAGAGGACAGGGGGAGAGAGAGGGACAGGGGGGAGAGAGAGGGACAGGGGGGAGAGAGAGGGACAGGGGGAGAGAGAGGGACAGGGGGGGAGAGAGAGGGACAGGGGGAGAGAGAGGGACAGGGGGGAGAGAGGGACAGGGGAGAGAGAGGGACAGGGGGGAGAGAGAGGGACAGGGGGAGAGAGGGGACAGGGGGAGAGAGAGGGACAGGGGGAGAGAGAGGGACAGGGGGAGAGAGGGACGGGGAGGAGGGACGGGAGAGAGAGGGACAGGGGAGAGAGGGACAGGGGGAGAGAGGACAGGGGGAGAGAGAGGGACAGGGGGAGAGAGAGGACAGGGGGAGAGAGAGAGGGACAGGGGGAGAGAGGGACAGGGGGAGAGAGAGGACGGGGAGGGACAGGGGAAGAGAGGGACAGGGGGGAGAGAGAGGACAGGGGGGAGAGAGAGGACAGGGGAGAGAGAGGGACAGGGGGAGAGAGAGGGACAGGGGGAGAGAGAGGGACGGGAGAGAGGGACAGGGGGAGAGAGAGGGACAGGGGGGGAAGAGAGGGACAGGGGGAAGAGAGGGACAGGGGGGAGAGAGAGGGACAGGGGGGAGAGAGAGGGACAGGGGGAAGAGAGGGACAGGGGGAAGAGAGGGACAGGGGGGAGAGAGGGACAGGGGGGAGAGAGAGGGACAGGGGGGAAGAGAGGGACAGGGGGGAGAGAGAGGGGACAGGGGGAGAGAGAGGACAGGGGGGAGAGAGAGGGACAGGGGGGAGAGAGAGGGACAGGGGGAGAGAGGGACAGGGGGAGAGAGGGACAGGGGGAGAGAGAGGGACAGGGGGAGAGAGAGGGACAGGGGGGAGAGAGGGACAGGGGGAGAGAGAGGGACAGGGGGAGAGAGAGGGACAGGGGGAGAGAGGGACAGGGGGGAGAGAGGGACAGGGGGGAGAGAGAGGGACAGGGGGGAGAGAGAGGGACGGGGGGAGAGAGGGACAGGGGGAGAGAGAGGGACAGGGGGGAGAGAGGGACAGGGGAGAGAGAGGGACAGGGGGAGAGAGAGGACAGGGGGGAGAGAGGGACAGGGGGAGAGAGAGGGACAGGGGGAGAGAGAGGGACAGGGGGAGAGAGAGGACAAGGGGGGGAGAGAGGGAAGGGGGAGAGAGAGGGACAGGGGGGAGAGAGGGACAGGGGGAGAGAGAGGGACAGGGGGAGAGAGAGGGACAGGGGGAGAGAGAGGGACGGGGAGGGGGGGAGAGAGAGGGACAGGGGAGAGAGGAGGGGACAGGGGGGAGAGAGAGGGACAGGGGGGAGAGAGGGACAGGGGGGGAGAGAGGGACGGGGGAAGAGAGGGACAGGGGGAGAGAGGGACAGGGGGGAGAGAGAGGGACAGGGGGGAGAGAGGGACAGGGGGGAGAGAGAGGGACAGGGGGAGAGAGAGGGGACAGGGGGAGAGAGGGACAGGGGGGAGAGAGAGAGGGACAGGGGGAGAGAGAGGGACAGGGGGAGAGAGAGGGACAGGGGGAGAGAGAGGGACAGGGGGGAGAGAGAGGGACAGGGGAGAGAGAGGGACAGGGGGAGAGAGAGAGGGACAGGGGGAGAGAGAGAGAGACAGGGGGAGAGAGGGACAGGGGGGAGAGAGGGACAGGGGAGAGAGAGGGACGGGGGGAGAGAGAGGGACAGGGGGAGAAGAGAGGGACGGGGGAGAGAGAGGACAGGGGGAGAGAGGGGGGAGAGAGGGACAGGGGGAGAGAGAGGGACAGGGGGGAGAGAGAGGGACGGGGGAGAGAGGGACAGGGGGAGAGAGAGAGAGGGGGAGAGGAGGGAGAGAGAGAGGACAGGGGAGAGAGAGGGACAGGGGGAGAGAGAGGGGGACAGGGGAGAGAGGGACAGGGGAGAGAGAGAGGAGAGGGACGGAGAGAGAGGGACAGGGGGAGAGGAGGGACAGGGGGAGAGAGAGGAGGGACAGGGGAGAGAGAGGACAGGGGGAGGAGAGGCCGGGGGGAGAGAGAGGGACAAGGGGAAGAGAGAGGTGAAAGAGGGACGGGGGGGAGAGAGGACAGGGGGAGAGAGAGGGACAGGGGGAGAGAGAGAGAGGGCAGAGGGGGAGAGAGGGACAGGGAGAGAGGAGAGGAGAGGGACAGGGGGGAGAGGGACGGGAGGAGGAGAGGGACGGGGGGAGGAGGGGACGGGGGAGAGAGAGGGGCGGGGGGAGGGACAGGGGGAGAGAGAGGGAGAGGGGGAGAGAGAGAGGGAGAGGGGGAGAGAGAGGGGGGACAGGGGGAGAGAGAGGGAGAGGAGGAGAGAGAAGGGAGGGAGAGATAGGGACAGGGGGAGAGAGAGGGAGAGGGGGAGAGAGGGGGACAGGGGGGAGAGAGAGGGAGAGGGGGGGAGAGAGAGGACAGCCAATCTAGAGCAACTACGATGTCAAAGCGCTGACAATGCACGGTGTGGCCACCTGTGAGTTAGTCTGGCTAACAACAAACTCAAAGTCTTCCTGACTTCAGAGTCTTTAAGGCTCCTTGATGTTGTCAGCACGATGCGTCGACAATGAAGGGGGCTGTGCTTTTTTACTGATTGGTTCTCCTCTGTGTCTCTCACTCAAACACCACATGGACAACTACACAGCCTCTGAGCCCCGCCCACCTCCAATACAACCGTTTCAAAGCCAAACAAAGTGGAGGTCTCAACCCACAGGAAAGAAAAACAAGTTTGAGAGAACCAATCAAAGATCAGCACATTCCTGCTTGAATACTGCTTTTACAACGGCCTCCTGTCCAGATCAGTGTGTCACAGCTCTCCAAGCGGTGTACCACCTGAGTCTCCCAAGCCAGGCTACCTCTGTACCACCTGAGTCTCCCCAGCCAGGCTACCTCTGTACCACCGGAGTCTCCCCAGCCAGGCTACCTCTGTACCACGTGAGTCTCCCCAGCCAGGCTACCTCTGTACCACGTGAGTCTCCCCAGCCAGGCTACCTCTGTACCACGTGAGTCTCCCCAGTCAGGCTACCTGTGTACCACGTGAGTCTCCCCAGCCAGGCTACCTCTGTACCACGTGAGTCTCCCCAGTCAGGCTACCTCTGTACCACGTGAGTCTCCCAAGTCAGGCTACCTCTGTACCACCTGAGTCTCCCCAGCCAGGCTACCTCTGTACCACCTGAGTCTCCCCAGCCAGGCTACCTCTGTACCACGTGAGTCTCCCCAGCCAGGCTACCTCTGTACCACGTGAGTCTCCCCAGCCAGGCTACCTCTGTACCACGTGAGTCTCCCCAGTCAGGCTACCTCTGTACCACGTGAGTCTCCCCAGTCAGGCTACCTCTGTACCACGTGAGTCTCCCCAGCCAGGCTACCTCTGTACCACGTGAGTCTCCCCAGCCAGGCTACCTATGTACCACCTGAGTCTCCCCAGCCAGGCTACCTCTGTACCACGTGAGTCTCCCCAGCCAGGCTACCTCTGTACCACGTGAATCGCACCAGTCAGGCTACCTGTGAGAGTTTATCTATATTTTTCATAGCTATCTATATACCACCACAAACCAATGCTGGCATTAAGACCGCACTGAATGAGCTGTATAAGGCCATAAGTGAACAGGAAAACGCTCATCCAGAAGCAGCGCTCCTAGTGGCCGGGACTTTAATGCAGGGAAACTTAAATCAGTTCTACCTAATTTCTACCAGCATGTTAAATGTGCAACCAGAGGAAAAATAAAAAACTCTAGACCACCTTTACTCCACACACAGAGACGCATACAAAGCTCTCCTTCGCCCTCCATTTGGCAAATCTGACCATAACTCTATCCTCCTGATTCCTGCTTTTAAGCAAAAACTAAAGCAGGAAGCACCAGTGACTCGGTTAATAAAAAAGTGGTCAGATGACGCAGATGCTAAGCTACAGGACTGTTTTGCTAGCACAGACTGGAACATGTTCCGGGATTCTTCAGATAGCATTGAGGAGTACACCACATCAGTCACTGGCTTCATCAATGACGTTGTTCCCACAGTGACATACCCCAACCAGAAGCCATGGATTACAGGCAACATCCGCACTGAGCTAAAGGGTAGAGTTGCCGCTTTCAAGGAGCGGGACTCTAACCCGGACGCTTATAAGAAATCCCGCTATGCCCTCCGAAGAACCATCAAACAGGCAAAGAGTCAGTACAGGACTAAGATTGAATCGTACTACACCGGCTCTGACGCTCGTCGGATGTGGCAGGGCTTGAAAACTATTACAGACTACAAAAGGGAAGCACAGCCGCGAGCTGCCCAGTGACACAAGACTTCCAGACGAGCTAAACCACTTCTATGCTCACTTAGAGGCAAGCAACACTGAAGCATGCATGAGAGCACCAGCGCTCCACACTGCCCTTTCCCACCTGGACAAGAGGAACACCTACGTGAGAATGCTATTCATTGACTACAGCTCAGCATTAAGCTCATCACTAAGCTAAGGATCCTGGTACTAAACACCTCCCTCTGCAACTGGATCCTGGACTTCCTGACGGGCCACCCCAGGTGGTAAGGGTAGGTAACAACACATCTGCCACACTGATCCTCAACACGGGGGCCCCTCAGGGGTGCGTGCTCAGTCCCCTCCTGTACTCCCTGTTCACCCATGACTGCATGGCCAGGCACGATTCCAACACGATCATTAAGTTTGCCGACAACACAACAGTGGTAGGCTTGATCACTGACAACGATGAGACAGCCTATAGGGAGGAGGTCAGAGACCTGGCCGTGGTGCCAGGATAACAACTTATCCCTCAACGTGAGCAAGACAAAGGAGATGATTGTGGACTACAGGAAAAAAAAAAAGGACTGAACACGCCCCCATTCTCATCGACAGGGCTGTAGTGGAACAGGTTGAGAGCTTCAAGTTCCTTGGTGTCCACATCACCAACAAACTAACATGGTCCAAACACACCAAGACAGCCGTGAAGAGGGCACGACAAAGCCTATTCCCCCTCAGGAGACTGAAAAGATTTGGCATGGTTCCTCAGATCCTCAAAAAATTCTACAGCTGCACCATCGAGAGCATCCTGACTGGTTGCATCACTGCCTGGTATGGGAACTGCTCGGCCTCCGACCGCAAGGCACTACAGAGGGTAGTGCGTACGGCCCAGTACTTCACTGGGGCCAAGCTTCCTGCCATCCAGGACCTCTATACCAGGCGGTGTCAGAGGAAGGCCCTTAAAAATGTCAAAGACTCCAGCCACCCTAGTCATAGACTGTTCTCTCTGCTAACGCACGGCAAGCGGTACCGGAGTGCCAAGTCTAGGTCAAGCAGCCATAACACTCCTGAACAGCTAATCATGGCTACACAGAGTATTTGCACTGCCCCCCCACCCCATCTTTTTACGCTGCTGCTACTCTGTTAATTATTTATGCATAGTCACTTTAACTCTACCCACATGTACATATTACCTCAACTAGCCGGTGCCCCCGCACATTGACTCTGCACCGGTACCCCCCTGTATATATAGCCTCCCTACTGTTATTTTATTTTACTTCTGCTCTTTTTCTTCTCAACACTTTTTTGTTGTTGTTTTATTTTACTTTTTTTTATAAAAAAATAAATAAATGCATTGTTGGTTAAGGGCTGTAAGTAAGCATTTCACTGTAATGTCTACACCTGTTGTATTCAGCGCATGTGGCCAATACAATTTGATTTGACTGTGACTACATAGTGATGAAAACGACCCCCTAATCCTCCTTACCTGTCCGAAGAGCACAGTGAGGCTTTGGTCATCAGGGAAGTCTATGTGTCTAGAGTAGAAATGATGCAGTGCTGCTATGTCTGTCTGATTCATCTCATTCTTCTCAATGTCCAACTTATCCAGGTCTGTGAGAGAGAGGAGAGAGAAGAGAGAAGAGAAGAGAAGAGGAGAGAAGAGAAGAGAGAGAGAAGAGAGATAGAGAGAGAGAGAAGAGGAGAGAAGGAGAGAGGAGAGAGAGGTGGTGGTAGAGGGGGAGGAGAGGCAAAGACAAACATTAATCTTCCCATTTCAGGTCACATTATTATACTGAACAAAATATAACCTCTACATGTAAAGTGTTGGTCCCATGTTTCATGAGCTGAACTAAAATATCCCAAAATTGTTCCATACGCACATAAAGCGTATTTCTCTCAAATGTTGTGCACAAATTTGTTTACATCCCTGTTAGTGATCATTTCTCCTTTACCAAGATAATCCATCCACATGACAGGTGTGGCATATCAAGAAGCTGATTAAACAGCATGATCATTACACAGGTGCACCTTGTTCTGGGGACAATAAAAGGCCACTCTAAAATGTGCAGTTTTGTCACACAACACAATGCCACAGATGTCTCAAGTTTTGAAGGAGCGTACAATTGGCATGCTGACTGCAGGAATGTACACCAGAGCTGTTGCCAGACAGGACAGGCTAGGACAGACAGGCAGACAGACAGACAGACAGGCTAGGACAGACAGACAGCCTAGGACAGACAGACAGACAGACAGCCTAGGACAGACCTGTGAGAACCTAGAAGTCTGCTGCACCAGCCTAAAGCACTACCAGTTTGGTGGTTCAGTTCTTTTAGCCACGTGCTGCCATCAGTCAGTGGGGGATACGTTCTTGGAAGGAAGGGGGGCTGGAGGGGTGCACCTGCTAGCCAATGTGTTTCTGAGGTATGTGACCAATGTGAGGGGTCATGATATATGCCAGCAGCCTGTAGTCTGAGCAGAAACCCCCTGATACACCTCTATGTACAGCTAGACTAGAGGAAAGGAGAGGCCTCCTCCATGTTGGATTGGGTCCAGTCCCACACAGACTCTGTCCATACTCCTTTCTCTCAGTACCGTGTGTGTGTTGGGTGTGTTGGGTGTGTTGGGTGTGTGCGGGTCCTCTCCTTCCTCAGGTGGCAGTGAGCCTGTACTATAGATCATCTATTAATAGTCCTACTGTAGGTCACACCATGTGACTAGCTCTAGTCCTACTGTAGGTCACACCATGTGACTAGCTCTAGTCCTACTGTAGGTCACACCATGTGACTAGCTCTAGTCCTACTGTAGGTCACACCATGTGACAGCCCGGTGGCTCCCCCTCCACCTCTCATTCACTCTGTATATTAGTCTTTAGAAAGCATTTAGAACACTTCTAGAAGCTACAGCATCATCATAGAGCAGTTAGAACACTTCTAGAAGCTACAGCATCATCATAGAGCAGTTAGAACACTCCTAGAAGCTACAGCATCATCATATAGCAGTTAGAACACTTCCTAGAAGCTCAGCATCACTCATAGAGCAGTTAGAACACTTCTAGAAGCTACAGCATCATCATAGAGCAGTTAGAACACTTCTAGAAGCTACAGCATCATCATATAGCAGTTAGAACACTTCTAGAAGCTACAGCATCATCATAGAGCAGTTAGAACACTTCTAGAAGCTACAGCATCATCATAGAGCAGTTAGAACACTTCTAGAAGCTACAGCATCATCACAGATGCGGTAAAGGAGTCAATGGAACGCAGACGTTCCATTGACAAGATTGGCACAAATTAAACAAATCTGATCTAACAAAGTGGACATTCGTCAAATCCGTCAGTTAAGTCCGATTTGGATATATTTGGCTGTTTTCGCTGCATAACATGTAAAAGTTGTTCCTTTTCAGGTTTAGAAGAAGTGCCTGCTAAATGCTAACTCCTGTTCGTATAAGCTGGTTAGCATAGCTAGCATACAGAAATCGGTGGTGGAAGTCAAATGTATTTTTAACTGTAATGCAGTTGATTGGTAACGATGACATGAACATGTGTTGGGGTTGACATCCATACAAGCATTATACTCCAGATTTCTAGCTCAACATAGTGTGAAATACATAAACAATAGTCTACATGTAGGGTGATTTTGCTGGGGGCAATGAGGAGACTCGGGATCTTTCCCCCACGCGTTTCCATGGCCATTGTTTTGGTCGAGTTCCATTTACCTCTTTACTGCATCTATAGAGCATTTAGAACACTTCTAGACGCTACAGCAGCATCATAGAGCAGTTATAGATACAGCAGCATTATGAAGCAGTTATAGCTACAGCAGTATCAAATAAAGCAGTTATAGCTACAGCAGCATCAAATAAAGCCGTTATAGCTACAGCAGCATCAAATAAAGCCGTTATAGCTACAGCAGCATCAACATAAATCAGTTATAGCTACAGGAGCATCACATAAAGCAGTTATAGCTACAGCAGCATCAACATAAAGCAGTTATAGCTACAGCAGTATCAAATAAAGCCGTTATAGCTACAGCAGCATCAACATAAAGCAGTTATAGCTACAGCAGCATCAAATAAAGCAGTTATAGCTACAGCAGCATCAACATAAAGCAGTTATAGCTACAGCAGCATCAACATAAAGCAGTTATAGCTACGGCAGCATCAACATAAAGCAGTTATAGCTACAGCATCATCAAATAAAGCAGTTATAGCTACAGCATCATCAAATAAAGCAGTTATAGCTACAGCAGCATCAACATAAAGCAGTTATAGCTACAGCAGCATCAACATAAAGCAGTTATAGCTACAGCAGCATCAACATAAAGCAGTTATAGCTACAGCAGCATAAACATAAAGCAGTTATAGCTACAGCAGCATAAACATAAAGCAGTTATAGCTACAGCAGCATCATCATAAAGCAGTTATAGCTACAGCAGCATCAACATAAAGCAGTTATAGCTACAGCAGCATCATAAATCAGTTATAGCTACAGCAGCATCATAAAGCAGTTATAGCTACAGCAGCATCAACATAAAGCAGTTATAGCTACAGCAGCATCATAAATCAGTTATAGCTACAGCAGCATCATAAAGCAGTTATAGCTACAGCAGCATCAACATAAATCAGTTATAGCTACAGCAGCATCATAAATCAGTTATAGCTACAGCAGCATCATAAAGCAGTTATAGCTACAGCAGCATCATAAATCAGTTATAGCTACAGCAGCATCATAAAGCAGTTATAGCTACAGCAGCATCATAAAGCAGTTATAGCTACAGCAGCATCATAGAGCAGTTATAGCTACAGCAGCATCACATAGAGCAGTTATAGCTACAGCATCATCAACATAAAGCAGTTATAGCTACAGCAGCATCAACATAAAGCAGTTATAGCTACAGCAGCATCATAAATCAGTTATAGCTACAGCAGCATCATAAAGCAGTTATAGCTACAGCAGCATCAACATAAAGCAGTTATAGCTACAGCAGCATCATAAATCAGTTATAGCTACAGCAGCATCATAAAGCAGTTATAGCTACAGCAGCATCAACATAAATCAGTTATAGCTACAGCAGCATCATAAAGCAGTTATAGCTACAGCAGCATCAACATAAAGCAGTTATAGCTACAGCAGCATCAACATAAAGCAGTTATAGCTACAGCAGCATCAACATAAAGCAGTTATAGCTACAGCAGCATCAACAAAGCAGTTATAGCTACAGCATCATCATAGAGCCATTATAGCTACAGCAGCATCATAAAGCCGTTATAGCTACAGCAGCATCATAAAGCCGTTATAGCTACGGCAGCATCAACATAAAGCAGTTATAGATACGGCAGCATCAACATAAAGCAGTTAAAGCTTCAGCATCATCATAAAGCAGTTATAGCTACAGCATCATCATAAAGCAGTTATAGCTACAGCAGCATCAACATAAAGCAGTTATATCTACAGCAGCATCAACATAAAGCAGTTATAGCTACAGCAGCATCAACATAAAGCAGTTATAGCTACAGCAGCATCAACATAAAGCAGTTATAGCTACAGCAGCATCAACATAAAGCAGTTATAGCTACAGCAGCATCAACAAAGCAGTTATAGCTACAGCATCATCATAGAGCCATTATAGCTACAGCAGCATTATAAAGCAGTTATAGCTACAGCAGCATCATAAAGCACTTATAGCTACAGCAGCATAAAGCAGTTATAGCTACAGCAGCATCAACAAAAAGCAGTTATAGCTACAGCAGCATCAACATAAAGCCGTTATAGCTACAGCAGCATCATGAAGCAGTTATAGCTACAGCAGAATCATAAAGCAGTTATAGCTACAGCAGCATCAACATAAAGCAGTTATAGCTACAGCAGCATCAACATTAAGCAGTTATAGCTACAGCAGCATCATAAAGCCGTTATAGCTATGGCAGCATCAACATAAAGCAGTTATAGATACGGCAGCATCAACATAAAGCAGTTATAGATACGGCAGCATCAACATAAAGCAGTTAAAGCTTCAGCATCATCATAAAGCAGTTATAGCTACATCATCATCATAAAGCAGTTATAGCTACATCAGCATCAACATAAAGCAGTTATATCTACAGCAGCATCAACATAAAGCAGTTATAGCTACAGCAGCATCAACATAAAGCAGTTATAGCTACAGCAGCATCAACATAAAGCAGTTATAGCTACAGCAGCATAAACATAAAGCAGTTATAGCTACAGCAGCATCAACATAAAGCAGTTATAGCTACAGCAGCATCAACATAGAGCAGTTATAGCTACAGCAGCATTATAAATCAGTTATAGCTACGGCAGCATCAACATAAATCAGTTAAAGCTTCAGCATCATCATAAAGCAGTTATAGCTACAGCAGCATCATAAAGCAGTTATAGCTACAGCAGCATCAACATAAAGCAGTTAAAGCTTCAGCATCATTATAAAGCAGTTATAGCTACAGCATCATCATAAAGCAGTTATAGCTACATCAGCATCAACATAAAGCAGTTATAGCTACAGCAGCATCAACGTAAAGCAGTTATAGCTACAGCAGCATCAACATAAAGCAGTTAAAGCTTCAGCATCATCATAGAGCCATTATAGCTACAGCAGCATTATAAAGCAGTTATAGCTACAGCAGCATCATAAAGCACTTATAGCTACAGCAGCATCGGCATAAAGCAGTTATAGCTACAGCAGCATCAACATAAAGCAGTTATAGCTACAGCAGCATCAACATAAAGCCGTTATAGCTACAGCAGCATCATGAAGCAGTTATAGCTACAGCAGCATCATAAAGCAGTTATATCTACAGCAGAATCAACATAAAGCAGTTATAGCTACAGCAGCATCAACATAAAGCAGTTATAGCTACAGCAGCATCAACATTAAGCAGTTATAGCTACAGCAGCATCAACATTAAGCAGTTATAGCTATGGCAGCATCAACATAAAGCAGTTATAGATACGGCAGCATCAACATAAAGCAGTTAAAGCTTCAGCATCATCATAAAGCAGTTATAGCTACAGCATCATCATAAAGCAGTTATAGCTACATCAGCATCAACATAAAGCAGTTATAGCTACAGCAGCATCAACATAAAGCAGTTATAGCTACAGCAGCATCAACATAAAGCAGTTATAGCTACAGCAGCATCAACATAAAGCAGTTATAGCTACAGCAGCATCAACATAAAGCAGTTATAGCTACAGCAGCATCAACATAAAGCAGTTATAGCTACAGCAGCATCAACATAAAGCAGTTATAGCTACAGCAGCATCAACATAAAGCAGTTATAGCTACAGCAGCATCAACATAAATCAGTTAAAGCTTCAGCATCATCATGAAGCAGTTATTTATTTATTTTATTTTATTTAACCTTTATTTAACCAGGAAGGGCTCATTGAGATTTAAAATCTCTTTTTCAAGAGCGTCCTGGCCAAGATAGGCAGCACCAAGTCATTACAAAAAATTACAGACAGACAACATGAAAAACTACAAGTAATCTAGTAAAAACCATTCATGAATTCACAAGAGTATAACAATATCAAAAACAGCAAATTAAAGACATTGACAGGTCAGGGAATCAGCCTCAAAATCCTTCATCAGAGATTTAAAAACACCAATCGGGACAAGTTCTTCCAGTTTAAAATTATTTTGTAAGGTGTTCCAAGACGATGGCGCAGAGTACATAAAGACCTTTTACCAAATTCAGTTCGGACATTTGGAACAGTTAGCAGGATAAAGTCCAGTGAACGAAGAGAGTACCCACCACATTTCTGAACAATAAAAATGCCCAAATAAAAAGGTAGTAAACCCAAAATGGCTTTGTAAATAAAAGTATACCAGTGACTGAGCCTACGAGTGACTAGAGAAGGCCAGCCAACCCTGGTATACAAAGTACAGTGGTGCGTAAGGGTTTTGCAGTTTAAAATAAATCTCAAAGTACCATGATAAAGAGTGTCAATTGATCTCAAACACTGAGCGGAAGCATTCATATATAAAATATCCCCATAGTCTAGTAACGGCATAAATGTAGCTGATACTAGCCTCCTTCTGGCTTCAAAAGAAAAACAGGCCTTATTCCTAAAATAAAATCCCAATTTCAGCTAAAAAAATTTGTAAGTTGTTGAATATGCAATTTAAAAGAGAGGCCGTCATCAATTAGAATTCCAAGATATTTATATGAGGTTACAACCTCAATCTCCTTGCCCTGACAGGTAGTAACAGGTGAAAGGTTCAGAGGTCTATTTCTTGCATTAGAAAACACCATTAGTTTAGTTTTGTCAGTATTGAGGATAAGCCTCAATTGACACAAGGTATGTTGAACAGTATAAAAAGCAGTTTGCAAGTTCTGGAAAGCTTTTTGTAAGAGATGAGGCACAACAGTAAATAACAGTATCATCAGCATAAAAATGAAGTTGTGCATTTTGGACATTTTTGTCTAAATCATTAATATAAATAGTGAATAAGAGAGGACCAAGTACAGAGCCCTGGGGCACACCATTCAGGACAGACAATTTAACAGACATAAGCCCATCAAATTGAGTGCACTGAGTTCTATCAGACAGATAGTTAGCAAACCATGCAACTGCATGCTCGAAAGACCTACACTCAACAATCTCTGCCTTAGTATAGCATGATCAACTGTATCAAAAGCCTTAGAGAGATCAATAAAAGTGAGACACAGTGCTGTTTTTTGTCAAGGGCTTCAGTGATATCATTTAAAACCTTCATGGCTGCTGTAATTGTGCTATGCTTCTTCCTGAAGCCCGATTGATACATTGATAAAATAGAGTTAGTAAATAAAAACTCTTTTAGCTGTTCACTTACAAGGGTTTCAAGTATTTTCACCAGGGGTGACAGCTTTGAGATTGGCCTATAATTATTTAAAGAGTTTGATCTCCCCCTTTAAAAGTGGTCGGACAAATGCTGATTTCCCAGATCTTTGGAATTTCATTACATTCCAGAGGTTAGATTGAACAGATATGTAAGTGGTTCAGCTATGAAATCAGCTGCCAGATTTAAAAGCAGGGATCCAAAAGATCAGGACCTGCAGGCTTTCTTTGATCTAAGGATTTCAGGGGCTTTATGTACCACCTGCACTGAGAATGGCAGAAAACTAAAAGTTTGACCAGCTCTCACTGGTTCATCCACACAGGGTTGTACAGAGACAGAGGACACTGGTTCATCCACACAGGGTTGTACAGAGACAGAGGACACTGAATCAAACAGCCTACCAGATGATACAAAGTGCTCATTGAAACAATTCAGCATTTCAGTTTTGTCATATATAGCAAGAGTCCTTCAAAACACATGACGGTAATTCATTAACATTACTGTTACCAGACATAGACTTAATAGCATTCCAAAACTTTCTAGGGTCATTCAGGTTATCAGTGGTAACAGACATAAAATATTCAGACTTGGCCTTCCTGAGAAGAAAATAACACTTGTTTCTTAACTGCCTAAAAATAAGCCAATCAGCATCAGAACAAGATTTCCTTGCTTTAGCCCAGGCTAGATTACGGTCGTGAATAATACAAGACAGCTCAGAAGAAAACCATGGATTATCCCGCCCTTTAACCCTGAACCTGCGGAATGGTGCATGTTTGTTTACTATTTGGAAAAAACCATCATGAAAGAATATCCAGGCAGTTTCCACATCAGGGATAAGCTCAATCTTGCTCCAGTCAAAATAAAACAAATCATGAAAGAAAGCCTGCTCATTAAAACACTTCAAATTTCTCTTACGAATAAAACGTGGATTTGTCTTTTGGAACCTTAGTATTTCTAACAGCAACAACAGCACAATGGTCACTTAAATCATTACAAAAACACCAACCGCAGAATATTTATGTGGAACATTTGTCAATATCAAATCAATCAGGGTAGATTTATCAGGGCATTTAAGATTTGGGCGAGTGGGTGAATTAATCAACTGGGTAAGATTCATAGAATTACAAAACATTTTTAAATCATCAGACACCGGCTTTAACCAACACCAGTTGAGATCACCAATCAAGATCATTTCACTGTAAAGAAGTTTAGACATAAGGTGCGTCAAAGAAGAAAATGCATCACCAAGAGCAGAGGGGGGTCTATAACAGCCAATCACAGTTATAGAGAGGCCCTTTGAAACCTCAATATTCAAAGCAAGAAATTCCAACTGTTTACAAATAGTTTCAGACTTTGCCACACTTACATGGAATTTAGATTTTACATATATAGCCACACCCCCCCACCTTTCTTAACCCGATCTGCACGATAAACATTGTAACCACTTATACAAATATCCTTATCAAAAATAGACTTGCTGAGCCAGGTTTCCGAAAACACAATTACATCAGCATCAGTTGATTTAGCCCAAATCCTAACCCCATCAATTTTTGACAACAGGCTGCGTACATTTAAATGAAAAATACCAAAACCAGATCTTGATTTAAAATCAGAGGGGGTTTGGAGACATTGCATATCAGGGCCAGGGTTAGGTTGCACATTACCTGATATCAACAACAGAAGAATAACTAGGCACCTCTGTTTAATAACCTTGCACGGCTTCTCTTTTTTAAGAGACCTACTGCAAGCGAATTCTACAAGTGAGTTTCCAGACAATACAAAACAGTCATTTAAAACCATTAGACTTTGGTAGTGACACAAATTCGTACTGTTCACATCATGCCACAAATGCATCGGCACTTGGACGAGTGGACCGAGTGAAAAAGAGCGAGTTCCTGCAGACAAAATGTCTAATGGACGCGAGAGTACATTGTCAGATGTACTCACCCTGCGACAATGTTCGTTTTTCTCCAGAGTTCAATAAAGTCAGTGCACAAAGCAATACCACGTAAATTGTCATTTTCTCTGACCAAAAAACAAGAGGCCAACGAAGGTAAGTGGAGAGAGGGACAGCGTGTATGTGAGTCAATGTGAGTGTTTGCGCGTGTGAGTAGATTGGGTGTTGAGGGCGATAGAGAGAACGGGTTGAGCTGCCACTGACAGCCAGGCGAAGAGCAAGGAGCAGCTCGGACAAGACACTCCGCGGACTAACGAGGAACTCAGGCCAGCCAGAGATAGGGTTACTTTGGTAAACTTCAAGTAATGAAGTTCCGAGTTGAGGAGGACCCGTGATCTTTACACCAGCAAAAATAAAATAGTTTGCACTACGCAACAACGAAGTTACGCAACCATAAATAAATAGATTATTAGTAGGTTAAAATGTACTAGTCACAAACAAACGACTTGACAAACGACTTGACATGCTGCCATCTTGGATTTTTGCTGATTATCAATATCATTATAGCTATTATAGTTATAGCTACAGCAGCATCATAAAGCAGTTATAGCTACAGCAGCATCAACATAAAGCAGTTATAGCTACAGCAGCATCATAAAGCAGTTATAGCTACAGCAGCATCAACATAAAGCAGTTATAGCTACAGCAGCATCAACATAAAGCAGTTATAGCTACAGCAGCATCACATAAATCAGTTATAGCTACAGCATCAACATAAAGCAGTTATAGCTACAGCAGCATCAACATAAAGCAGTTATAGCTACAGCAGCATCAACATAAAGCAGTTATAGCTACAGCAGCATCAACATAAAGCAGTTATAGCTACAGCAGCATCAACATAAAGCAGTTATAGCTACAGCAGCATCAACATAAATCAGTTATAGCTACAGGAGCATCACATAAAGCAGTTATAGCTACAGCAGCATCAACATAAAGCAGTTATAGCTACAGGAGCATCAACATAAATCAGTTATAGCTATGGCAGCATCAACATAAATCAGTTATAGCTACAGCAGCATCACATAAAGCAGTTATAGCTACAGCAGCATCAACATAAAGCAGTTATAGCTACAGCAGCATCAACATAAATCAGTTATAGCTACAGCAGCATCACATAAAGCAGTTATAGCTACAGCAGCATCAACATAAAGCAGTTATAGCTACAGGAGCATCAACATAAATCAGTTATAGCTACGGCAGCATCAACATAAATCAGTTAAAACTTCAGCATCAACATAAAGCAGTTATAGCTACAGCAGCATCAACATAAAGCAGTTATAGCTACAGCAGCATCAACATAAAGCAGTTATAGCTACAGCAGCATCACATAAAGCAGTTATAGCTACAGCAGCATCACATAAAGCAGTTAAAGCTTCAGCATCATCATAAAGCAGTTATAGCTACAGCATCATCATAAAGCAGTTATAGCTACATCAGCATCATAAAGCAGTTATAGCTACATCAGCATCATAGAGCAGTTATAGCTACAGCAGCATCATAAAGCAGTTATAGCTACATCAGCATCATAGAGCAGTTATAGCTACAGCAGCATCATAGAGCAGTTATAGCTACGGCAGCATCAACATAAAGCAGTTATAGATACGGCAGCATCAACATAAAGCAGTTAAAGCTTCAGCATAATCATAAAGCAGTTATAGCTACAGCATCATCATAAAGCAGTTATAGCTACATCAGCATCATAAAGCAGTTATAGCTACAGCAGCATCAACATAAAGCAGTTATAGCTACAGCAGCATCAACATAAAGCAGTTATAGCTACAGCAGCATCAACATAAAGCAGTTATAGCTAAAGCAGCATCAACAAAAAGCAGTTATAGCTACAGCAGCATCATAAAGCAGTTATAGCTACAGCAGCATCAACATAAAGCAGTTATAGCTACAGCAGCATCAACATAAAGCAGTTATAGCTACAGCAGCATCAACATAAAGCAGTTATAGCTAAAGCAGCATCAACAAAAAGCAGTTATAGCTACAGCAGCATCATAAAGCAGTTATAGCTACAGCAGCATCAACATAAAGCAGTTATAGCTACAGCAGCATCACATAAAGCAGTTATAGCTACAGCAGCATCAACATAAAGCAGTTATAGCTACAGGAGCATCAACATAAATCAGTTATAGCTACGGCAGCATCAACATAAATCAGTTAAAACTTCAGCATCAACATAAAGCAGTTATAGCTACAGCAGCATCAACATAAAGCAGTTATAGCTACAGCAGCATCAACATAAAGCAGTTATAGCTACAGCAGCATCACATAAAGCAGTTATAGCTACAGCATCAACATAAATCAGTTAAAGCTTCAGCATCATCATAAAGCAGTTATAGCTACAGCATCATCATAAAGCAGTTATAGCTACATCAGCATCATAAAGCAGTTATAGCTACATCAGCATCATAGAGCAGTTATAGCTACAGCAGCATCATAGAGCAGTTATAGCTACAGCAGCATCAACATAAAGCAGTTATAGCTACAGCAGCATCAACATAAAGCAGTTATAGCTAAAGCAGCATCAACATAAAGCAGTTATAGCTACAGCAGCATCAACATAAAGCAGTTATAGCTAAAGCAGCATCATCATAAAGCAGTTATAGCTACAGCAGCATCACATAAAGCAGTTATAGCTACAGCAGCATCAACATAAAGCAGTTATAGCTACAGTAGCATCATAAAGCAGTTATATTCCCTGGTTTTCCAGAAATCCCGGTTGGAGGACTCCGGAATTCCTGCTTATTCCCTCATGATTCCGGGAATCTTCCAACTAGGATTTCTGAAAAACCTTTGGGAGTTTTGATACTGTGTGTCTAATCTGTGTACTTACGAGCTTCAAACTCGCTGAGGAGTAACAGCCTCTCTGACTGTGTCCGCTCTGTTGTTACTTTCTGGAGAAGAGAGACAAAGCAGAACACATTTAGGGGGAATAGATCCACACACATCCCCACCCACACACACACACACACACATCCCCACCCACACACACACACACATCCCCCACCCACACACACATCCCCACCCACACATACATCCCCACCCACACACACACATCCCCACCCACACACACACACACCCACACACACACCACCCACATCCCCACCCACACACACATCCCCACCCACACACACATCCCCACCCACACACACACACACATACACATCCCCCACCCACACACACCCACCCACACCCACCTGTTTCATGATGATTCTGGCCACCAATCTGACGGTCTCTGATGGACACCAGTTCTCCCCATAGGAACACATGGCTGTACACTCCAACTTGTGCATGGGCCAGTCTCCCTTCTAGGGGTACACAGGTAGGTGTGTGTAAAGAGAGAGACAGAATATATTAGAGACATGCTTTACTCAAGGACACAAGTCCACAGGCAAGCCATCTGTTGCGTCGCCCCCCCTTGCCTTGGCAAACAAACTACTATCTGTTCTAAAACATTTTCTGACAGAGAGCCAGAGGCTTTATAGATTGTCATGGCAACCACAATAACTATTTCCTGTCTGATTCACATCTTCCTAAATGCTGTACTAATAATAATGGTAATTTAGCAGAAGCTTTTATCCAGACAGAGCGACTTACAGAATTGATGTTGACATCTTTAGTATATATGGCCTATTCTGGAATCAAATCCACAACCCTGGTGTTGTCATCAGTACCATACCCTACACCTGTTCCTGGAGAGCCACCATCCTGTAGGTTTACACCAGGGCTCTCCAACCCTGTTCCTGGAGAGCTACCCTCCTGTAGGTTTACACCAGGGCTCTCCAACCCTGTTCCTGGAGAGCTACCATCCTGTAGGTTTACACCAGGGCTCTCCAACCCTGTTCCTGGAGAGCTACCCTCCTGTAGGTTTACACCAGGGCTCTCCAACCCTGTTCCTGGAGAGCTACCATCCTGTAGGTTTACACCAGGGCTCTCCAACCCTGTTCCTGGAGAGCTGCCCTCCTGTAGGTTTACACTCTAACCCCAGATGTAACTAACCTGGTTCATCTTATCAACCAGTTTATTATTAGGATCAGCTGCGCTTGATTGGAGTTGGAGTGAAAACCTACAGGAGGGTAGCTCTCCAGGAACAGGGTTGGAGAGCGCTGGGCCAGGTTTCCCAAAAGCATCTTAAGGCTAAGTTCATCGTTAAAACCTTTGTAGGAGCATCGTTCCAAATCTCCAAGCTGTTTCCCAAAACAATCGTTAACGTTGCACTTGAAAAACGCTCGTAATCTAACGCCTGCCCCAGACCACCCGTAGAACAGCTAAGTGCGTCTTTCAATGCTTTTTGCCCTCCGCATCACTTTATACTCAGATCTCTGCTAAACATGGATTAACCATGTGATTATTTCGGTCTCTCTGTGACCGCCGATAACTTCAGAACGAAGTTGACTACAAATACAAAGTTGCCAATGTCTTTGCCACAATTGATACAAACAAGTGACATATAAAAATAATATATGTTTCAAATGAAAACCAAGATTACTGCATTAAAATACATTGAACAAAAATATAAAACGCAACATGTAAAGTGTTGGTCCCATGTTTCATGAGCTGAAATAAAAGATCCCAGAGATGTTCCATATGCACAAAAAGCTTATTTCTCTCAAATGTTGTGCACAAATTTGTTTACGGCCCTTTTAGTGTGCATTTCTCCTTTGCCAAGATAATCTGTCCACCTGACAACTGTGGCATATCAAGAAGCTGATTAAACTGCATGGTCATTACACAGGTGCACCTTGTGCTGGGGACAATAAAAGGCCACTAAAATGTGCAGTTTTGTCAAACAACACAATGCTACAGATGTCTCAAGTTGATGGCAGGCATAATCTATGGACAACGAACACAATTGCATTTTATCGATGGCAATTTGAATGCACCAAAATACCGTGACGAGATCCTGAGGCCCATTTATTTATTTATTTTACGTCTCTGTGACCAACAGATGCATATCTGAACCAACTCCATACTAATGCCCATAATTTTGGGATGAGTTGTTCGACAAGCAGGTGTCCACATACTTTTGGTCATGTAGTGTATATTCGTATGGGGGCCAGATGTAAAAAAAAAAAAAAAAAAAAGGTTCCTTGCAGGGAACATGAAGCCAGACATTTTCCACATGCGATTAGTCTTGGGAAGAAAATAAGATAAGATATATAATAATAAATATATATAAGATATCTGTATAGAAAAGCATCACATTACCACCAATAAAGCACTTTTCTTCAAATTAAACATTGCTAAAAGTAATTAGGAATGAGGTGGAGGACGCTCAACCAAACGGGAGTCGGTTGTTGAAAAGGAAACGCTGCAATGCTCGCTCACCATTATTATTATTTTTTATTTTATTTTATTTATTTATTAATGGATCAGCTTAATATTGCAGATAGATTGTATCTTCTATCAATGTAATTGTCTGCATCACTTCCAATCCCCCATGTTTTTTTTATATTTTTTTATATATATATTCCCCTTTATTACTTTTCAACCCCACCATCCTTTCCCTACTTGGAGTAAATTAGTGAACAACAACGCCCAGGCCTCTACTTCCGGTCTATACTTACTATCTACACCTTATGGACAGAGTTAATTTTACAATAATTCTATATATATATATATATATATATATATATATATATATATATATATATTTATTTATTTATTTATTGATTTTTTTGCTCGTGAACTTCTTCTACTCTCAACCTCTCCGATCATTTTCATGATGTCCATCCGGTTTGCTTCTAAATGCCATATCTTTCTAACTGTGCTCTTTCCCAAAAGCTCCCAACATACAACCTATATACTTATTATGGACACAGTATGCTTACATTAGTAGCTATCTTTGTTATTATTTGTTGTTATTTGTTATTAGTCCCATCCTTCAACTCTATTCAATACCTCCCATCTATCTCTTAACACCATCCATATAGGATTTCTATTTGCCATATATATTTCAACGTACTGTGATGTTTTACAAAAGTTCTGAACCTTTCTATTCTCATTGCTTCTACAGATTGTGAATTAAAAATAAACATTTTTGCTAAAAGTATTATTATATTATTGATTGATTGACTATGACTTTTCAGATCACCCAGTAATGCTATCTGCAAGGTTAGTTCCAGGTAAATATTGCAATCCTTTAGCCATTCCTGGACCTGTGTCCAAAAAACAAAGCTACAAATGGACAGAACCAAAACAAATGATCTAATGATTCTATCTCTTCACAGCAAAATCTGCAGAGCTGGGAAGATTGTATCCCCCATATAAATAACATTCTATTGGTAGCAAGAATTTTATATAATAATTTAAATTGAAAGATTCTAATTTTTGAATCCGATGTCGTTTTATGTGTCAGTTCATAAACACTATGCCATGGGATCGGTATGTCAAAGATCTCTTCCCAACTATTTTGTAATCTATATGGGACGGCTGTCAATCCTTTGGTCCTTAAGTGAAACTGATATACTTTTTTTATTTATCACAGTTTTCCCTTAACCAATTATGTTCTTTAATGCAAGGCCGACAGACAAGTTCCTTACTTTCTCCCCCTTCAACTTTCCTCTTCCACTTTTATGTAAGGCTGCAATTATTTGGTTGTAATTTTGGGTAGAGCAGACATTTCCATATATTTTTGTTAGCTGCATGTGCGACATAACTCCACCAGTCCTACCGATGATATCATTTACGAAGATTATACCTTTTTTAAACATTCTGTCAAAAAATAAAGCTTTTTTTGTCAATTAGTATATTTGAATTTAACCACAATATTTGTTGCATTATTTGTTCTGTCATTTCTGGAGGATTAAATTGAAATTGCAACCAACTTTCTATGGCTTGTTTTAGAAATAGTGACATTTGGGAGATTATTTCCTTTTCAAATAACTGAAAGTGAGAGGTTGTAATCTGAATAAAGGGAAAAAGGCCTTTCTTGAACAGTGGGTGAGACAATCTTACTAATTTGCTTGAGAACCAGTTCGGATTTAAGTATAACTTTTGGATGACTGAAGATTTATGTGATAGGTCTAATGCTTTAATATTTAATAATTTCTGTCCTCCGAATTCATATTCATTATATAAATATGCTCTTTTAATTTTGTCTGGCTTGCCGTTCCAAATAAAATTGAATATTTTTCTCTCATATAATTTAAAAAACTGTTTGCTAGGCGTAGGCAAGACCATAAGCAAATAGGTAAACTGGGATAATACTAAAGAGTTAATCAGGGTGATTTTTCCACAAATTGACAGGTATTTTCCTTTCCATGGTAGTAAGATCTTATCTATTTTTGCTAACTTTCTATTAAAATTTATTGAAGTGAGATCATTTATTTCCTTTGGGATATGTATTCCAGTATATCCACATCACCATCAGACCATTTTATTGGTAAACTACATGGTAATGTAAAAATTGTATTTTTAGTGATCCAATACGTATTATAGTACATTTGTCATAATTTGGTTTTAATCCAGAGAGGTTAGAAAATGTATCTAGATCCTCTATGAGGCTGTGGAGGGATTCTAGTTGTGGATCTAAAAGAAAACATGAATCATCTGCGTACAATGACACCTTTGTTTTTAAGCCCTGTATTTCTAATCCTCTGATATTATTATTGGATCTGATTTTAATAGCTAACATCTCGATGGCCACAATAAATAGATATGCCGATAGTGGACAACCTTGTTTCACTCCTCTTGACAGTTTAAAACTTTCTGAGAAATAGCCATTATTTACTATTTTACACCTAGGGTTACTATACATGATTTTGACCCATTTTATAAGAGATTCTCCAAAATTGAAATGCTCCAGGCATTTATATATAAATCCCAGTCGAACTTTATCAAATGCCCTTTTCAAGTCTGCTATGAATAGCAGGCCTGGTTTCCCATATTTTCCATAGTGTTCTATTGTTTCCAATACTTGCCTTATATTATCTCCAATGTATCTTCCATGTAAAAAACCTGTCTGATTAGAATGAATAATATCCGACAATACCTTTTTAATTCTATGCGCTATACATTTTGCTAGGATTTTTGCATCACAACACTGAAGTGTGAGGGGCCTCCAATTTTGTAAATGGACTGGATCTTTATATTTTCCACATGTATCCTGTTTCAGTAATAATGAGATCAGACCTTCTTCTTGAGTGTCAGATAATCTACCATTTACATAGGAGTGGTTAAAACATGCTAATAACGGTCCTCTTAGTATATCAAAAAAGGTTTGGTATACCTCGATTGGTATGCCATCCAACCCGAGTTTTCCCGGACTTAAAGTCTTTAATTGCATCCAGAAGTTCCTCCTCTGTAATTTCACCTTCACATGAGTCTTTCTGTGTGGCTGTTAATTTGACATTATCAATAGAAAAAAAATCTCTACAATTAGCTTCAGTTAGAGGGAGATGGAGGCGTACTGAAAAGAAAACATATGCTTAAAGTACTTTGTTTCTTCCTTCAAAATATCATTAGGTGAATTATGGGTGACTCCGTCAATTGTAACCAGTTTCATTAAGTTCTTTTGGTAGCATTCCTATGTTGAAGATTAAAAAAGAATTTTGTGCATTTTTCTCATATTCCATCCAGTTTGCTTTATTTTTATAATATATTACACTTGATCTTTCTTGAATAAGTTTTTCCATTTCTTTTAGTTTTTCCTCTAATTTATTCCTGAGCCTCTATGTTACAGTTTTTATTGCCATCTATCTGTTCTGTTAGACTTTCTATTTCCTTTCTTAGTATAAACTCTTTTGACCTAAATTGCTTTTGTTTTCGAGATGAGTACTGAATTGCATGGCCTCTAAAGGCACATTTAAAGGTGTCCCATACAATAAGGGGATTCGCTGTACCTATGTTATGTTGGAAAAAGTCAGTTATAAATTCCTTTGTTCTAATTATAAATAAATTATCATCCAATAGGCTTTGATTAAATTTCCAATATCCTCGCCCACGTGGAAATTCAGTCAGAGAAATGTATATGCCTATTATATGATGGTCCGACCGCATTCTGTCCCCTATCAACACTTTTTTACTTTTGGTGCCAACGAGAATGAGATAAGAAAGAAGTCAAGACGACTAGCTTGATTCAGTCTCCGCCATGTATATCTCACTAGATCAGCATATTTAAGCCTCCATATATCTACTAGTTCTAATGTATCCATGACATTCACAATTTCCTTAAGAGCATGTGGGTGATTGTTTGTGGTGTGATTTCCTTTTCGGTCCATTGAGCTATTTAAAACAGTATTATAATCCCCCACCATAATAATATTGTCTTGAGTTGCTTGCAGGCTTGATAATTTATTATATATATTGTCAAAGAATTGTGGATCATCATTATTTGGTCCGTAAAGTTTAATGAGCCATATCTGTTTATGGTCCAATACCATATTTAAAATAATCCATCTACCTTGCGTATCTATTTGGACAATTTGCACATTCGGATCGAAATTACTATTAATTAATATCATCACCCCCTTTTGAATTTCTTTGCCCATGGGGAGAAGTATATTTCCCCCCCATTCTTTTTCCACGCTACTTCATCTCGAATTGTTGAATGAGTTTCCTGTATACAATAGATATTATATTCCTTCTCTTTGAGCCATGTAAATATTGTTCTTCTTTTGTTATTATCAGCTAAGCCATTACAATTATAACTGGCTATACTTATTTCACCATACACCATAATGAGATACAAGTTTCAAGTCTATTTATCATTATATATGTTTGTAAATTTACCAATAAAAATAGCGTAATGATTGAGTGTCCATATAGCTGTACCGTGATATTTGCATTGCTACGGAGTAACCCTTCAATTGTTCTCCACTAATTCCCCCGCTAAAGCCCCTCCCCATCCCAAGTTGAGCCGTCATCCCAGTGATCAGCATCCCACCCACGTCCCTCCGTATCCCTAAGGCCCCGAGAGGCCAGGACCCATCCATCAAAAACAGCACACAGTGCCACCCACAAAACAGAAGCAGATTAACCGCCAAAAGTATTTCCAATGCTTTCACCTCAATTTTTTTTAAATTATGCATATCCTATTTTCCATCATTATCAATTAATATGCGTAATAATGTCGGCAGTTCACGCATAGGATTCTTAACATATAACCCGGATTGCCATTGTATTACATTTAATTCATTGACAAGCAATTATTATCCTAGCAAATAATTCCCGCGGTCCATCCCATACCCCCCCAACATCCCCACCCCCCACAACAGATGCCAGACAAGCACACACGCACATACTCACATACTCCAACACACTCAACCCCCCTCCTCCACAATCCACCATAAAATCCGATACTCAACGGCTGTTATATCCCAGAGCCCAACTCGAGAAATAACTTGATCTACGAGTGCACATACAGTTAAAGCTGATTGAGAAAGCATGCAGATTGAGCAGAAATTGATAACAATGTGAGATTTGATTAATCTACTTAATCTATGTCAAGTCCTAGGTGATGGAGATCAGATCCACCCTCTTCACCTGAGACACAAACACTCTGATCCCCTGTTGTAACCATTTTCCCAAGCATCTCCATGCGGTCAGACCTTTGATTATTTTGTGCCACCTGGGCCACAATGATAAACCCCCTCTCTGATTGTCCGAGTGTGACCCCCTCCCCATGGGTTACTGCAGCCAGTGTTGCCAGCACTGCCACTACCTGGGTGGGCGTACCCCACCGGAATCCCCACCGGCTAGGTAAAAGGTCGTCAAGGTTCTCATTAGCAGCTTTGAGAATTTCCTTGTCTATTATGCTCTCCCATCAGGGGGCTCTGGCTTTGTAGGACCAACCCTGCCAGGCAGGCTCAGAATCTCGCTCACCATTATTTAGTTTAGTTTAAACAACTATTAAAAAGCTTCTTAAAATGCAAATTAGGTCGTTTTTTTAATAATCTGAAATCTAAATCATCTCATTAAACAACACAGAGATATATCAAATCAGGTAATACCAAATTCCAGTCTGAAGGAAGTGTGCTTTGAATTCATTTCCCTCAGTCAGTCATTAGGTTGTTTTTTTTTGTCACACTCCATTCTAAAGAGTCCTTCAGAGTATCAGAGAGGGAAACAGAGAGTCGTAGCTTGACACACTCCATTCTAAAGAGTCCTTCAGAGTATCAGAGAGGGAAACAGAAGGCAGGTGTTCCTGAGAGTCATGGCTTTCAGGAATGAGGACATAATATTTTGTAGCTTAAACTGTTCAAACGCAAAAGACAAATTCAGATGAAGAAAAAAAAAAATGAATCAACATGCCACATATGAGCTAGATCCGACTAGAAACCACAGTACTCGTCATTTTGGCACTGAACGTTGTATTACGGCAGCAATTATTTTGCAGATCTTTCATTAATGCTCAGAATTTATCAAAGGGCCAGTATAAATTAATAAACGGTTTTCTGTTAAAACGATAAAGAAAAAAAAATCATACAATTTCACGTCGATGAAGGATAATGGTCCTATTACATGTGTATAACTGCTAGGGCTGGGCATTGATGTTATATACATTTGCATTTTAGTCATTTAGCCGACACTCTTATCCCCCATGGGAAACGAACCCACAACCCTGGCGTTGCAAGCGCCATGCTCTACCAACTGAGCTACAGGGGACTACATATATCTACCACGACCCTTTACAGACATAGAACGCAGCTACAGTAACATGTCCATAGCGACAATTGGTAACTTTACAGGGCCAGGCAGAACGCCAGGGAGAGAGAGGGCCAGGCAGAACGCCAGGGAGAGAGAGGAGGGCCAGGCAGAACGCCAGGGAGAGAGAGGAGGGCCAGGCAGAACGCCAGGGAGAGAGAGGAGGGCCAGGCAGAACGCCAGGGAGAGAGAGGAGGGCCAGGCAGAACGCCAGGGAGAGAGAGGAGGGCCAGGCAGAACGCCAGGGAGAGAGGGAGGGCCAGGCGGAACGCCAGGGAGAGAGGGGAGGGGCGGAACGCCAGGGAGAGAGAGGAGGGCCAGGCGGAACGCCAGGGAGAGAGGGGGGCAGGCGGAACGCCAGGGAGAGAGGGGAGGGCCAGGCAGAACGCCAGGGAGAGAGGGGAGGGCCAGGCAGAACGCCAGGGAGAGAGGGGAGGGCCAGGCAGAACGCCAGGGAGAGAGGGGGGAGGCAAGGCGGAACGCCAGGGAGAGAGGGGGGCAGGCGGAACGCCAGGGAGAGAGGGGAGGGCCAGGCAGAACGCCAGGGAGAGAGAGGAGGGCCAGGCAGAACGCCAGGGAGAGAGAGGAGGGCCAGGCAGAATGCCAGGGAGAGAGGGGAGGGCCAGGCAGAACGCCAGAGAGAGAGGGGAGGGCCAGGCAGAACGCCAGGGAGAGAGGGGAGGGCCAGGCAGAACGCCAGGGAGAGAGGGGGAGGGCCAGGCAGAACGCCAGGGAGAGAGGGGAGGGGCGGAACGCCAGGGAGAGAGAGGAGGGCCAGGCGGAACGCCAGGGAGAGAGGGGGGCAGGCAGAACGCCAGGGAGAGAGGGGAGGGCCAGGCAGAACGCCAGGGAGAGAGGGGAGGGCCAGGCAGAACGCCAGGGAGAGAGGGGAGCAGACGGAACGCCAGGGAGAGAGGGGAGGGCAAGGCAGAACGCCAGGGAGAGAGGGGAGGGCCAGGCAGAACGCCAGGGAGAGAGAGGGAGGGCCAGGCGGAACGCCAGGGAGAGAGGGGAGGGGCGGAACGCCAGGGAGAGAGAGGAGGGCCAGGCGGAACGCCAGGGAGAGAGGGGGGCAGGCGGAACGCCAGGGAGAGAGGGGAGGGCCAGGCAGAACGCCAGGGAGAGAGGGGGGCAGGCGGAACGCCAGGGAGAGAGGGGGGCAGGCGGAACGCCAGGGAGAGAGGGGAGGGCAAGGCAGAACGCCAGGGAGAGAGGGGGGCAGGCGGAACGCTAGGGAGAGAGGGGAGGGCCAGGCAGAACGCCAGGGAGAGAGGGGGAGGGCCAGGCAGAACGCCAGAGAGAGAGGGGGAGGGCCAGGCAGAACGCCAGGGAGAGAGGGGAGGGCCAGGCAGAACGCCAGGGAGAGAGGGGAGGGCCAGGCAGAACGCCAGGGAGAGAGGGGAGGGGCGGAACGCCAGGGAGAGAGAGGAGGGCCAGGCGGAACGCCAGGGAGAGAGGGGGCAGGCGGAACGCCAGGGAGAGAGGGGGAGGCCAGGCAGAACGCCAGGGAGAGAGGGGGCAACGGGAACGCCAGGGAGAGAGGGGAGGGCAAGGCAGAACGCCAGGGAGAGAGGGGGAGGGCCAGGCAGAACGCCAGGGAGAGAGGGGGAGGGCCAGGCAGAACGCCAGGGAGAGAGGGGGAGGGCCAGGCAGAACGCCAGGGAGAGAGGGGAGGGCCAGGCAGAACGCCAGGGAGAGAGGGGGAGGGCCAGGCAGAACGCCAGGGAGAGAGGGGAGGGCCAGGCGGAACGCCAGGGAGAGAGGGGGAGGGCCAGGCGGAACGCCAGGGAGAGAGAGGAGGGCCAGGCAGAACGCCAGGGAGAGAGGGGGGCAGGCGGAACGCCAGGGAGAGAGGGGGAGGGCCAGGCGGAACGCCAGGGAGAGAGGGGAGGGGCGGAACGCCAGGGAGAGAGAGGAGGGCCAGGCGGAACGCCAGGGAGAGAGGGGGAGGGCCAGGCGGAACGCCAGGGAGAGAGAGGAGGGCCAGGCAGAACGCCAGGGAGAGAGGGGAGGGCCAGGCGGAACGCCAGGGAGAGAGGGGAGGCGGGAACGCCAGGGAGAGAGAGGAGGGCCAGGCAGAACGCCAGGGAGAGAGGGGAAGGGCCAGGCAGAACGCCAGGGAGAGGGAGGAGGGGCCAGGCAGAACGCCAGGGAGAGAGGGGCAGGCAGAACGCCAGGGAGAGAGGGGAGGGCCAGGCAGAACGCCAGGGAGAGAGGGGAGGGCCAGGCAGAACGCCAGGGAGAGAGGGGAGGGCCAGGCAGAACGCCAGGGAGAGAGGGGAGGGCCAGGCAGAACGCCAGGGAGAGAGGGGAGGGCCAGGCAGAACGCCAGGGAGAGAGGGGAGGACCAGGCGGAACGCCAGGAAGAGAGGGGGGCAGGCAGAAGAATGCTCATATGTTTTGGTAATCTGTATCTCGCAATGTCATGCCTCACAAATTCACCAAAGTAGCCTAAAGTTCACCTTATTTGAATTACACAACTTTTCCGGTGCTTTATAGCCTATCGACTAAAATAATAATATGTTTTGTGATAACTGCACTGTGATTTTAATTAAGTGGTTAGGGATTTTTGTTAACGTTAAGGATTCCAACTTCGTTTAAACATTTTAACGTTCACACCCCTAGTGTATCGGGAAACCGGGCCCATGCTCCCATGACGCACCATTCTCTCTGCATGCTATTTTGGGAAACGCATGGTAATTCTTTGTCCGTAAAAAAAAAAAAACTTGTAAGCCGAAGTTCCATCGCTATTGGGAAACAGGGCCCTGGTCTACACTGGGCTATTGGAAAACAGGGCCCTGGTCTACACTGAGCTATTGGGAAACAGGGCCCTGGTCTACACTGGGCTATTGGAAAACAGGGCCCTGGTCTACACTGGGCTATTGGAAAACAGGGCCCTGGTCTACACTGGGCTATTGGAAAACAGGGCCCTGGTCTACACTGGGCTATTGGAAAACAGGGCCCTGGTCTACACTGAGCTATCAACTTCATGTGTTTGATTTAACCAACCTGGACCAGATGGGTATTCCAGAAATCCATATTAGTGCGATCTGTCAAACCAGAATTTGAGAAAACTCCGGATTTTTGGATCCAGAAAGAGAGCTCGACGTATAGCCTGATCAGAAACCATAGCAACGAATGCTCTGAAGCGAACCTGCTACCTACTAGGTTAACTTGATCTTAGCGTGCATTACAAAGGGAATAAATGATTGGACCTCAAATTGATCCTTTAGATCATTCAGAAGATTTTATTTTGGAACGTTATTGTTTTTCCCCACACAATCAATCATATATCTGGCCAACTTACTCAACCCATACATAGCCAATGTAAACCAGGTGGTCTGGCTCTGTGCATGACTCAGAGACTCTACACTGTAACAGGGCATGTGTAATGGCATGTGTAATGTAATTATATGTGTAGTTCTAAACCTAATTGAAAGACTTCATATTGGCCATATGCCACACCCCCTTGTACCTTACTGCTTAATTATCCTATATACTTGGCAGAAATAAAATTTGTCTGCAATATAACACTGATATGTCGTTCCGTCCCCATGCAGGTCACTAAGATGGATTTCTCCTTAAGGACGGTGGTTATGCCTGCCTCCCCTTTCTGATGACCCCATACGACCTCAAGTTTCTTTGCAGCGCGACCACACCAGTTGAATGAATGACCTACATCTCCTTGGAAACCACACACACACACACACACACCTATCGACTTTCCCTATCCTACTCAGACAGAGCCAAATCATCCCAGAGGGGATCCTGTTTGCATTCGAGACTAACTGATTGAGTTCACAATCCATCCCGGCTGGGATCAGAGGAAGAATTCACTGCATTAGAAAAGCTCTAATAGACGTTACTTTCTTGGACTGAGAACAGAGAGAGGCAACACTGACATACAAGTAATTTACCCTACTACATTCTTAGTTTCCTCTGAAAGTGGAATTGTGTGTGTAAAGTGGTGGAAGTCATTGAGTATTGTAAAATCGCAGGTCTAATTTACAAAACCCATGATCAATACTGTCCCGGCACTGTCCACATCGGATGCTAATTGGTAGCCTAGTTCAGGTCTGTTCCTGGTTGGTGACGAAGTCCTCTCACACTTTATATTTTCATGAATGAGATCATGTCGTTCTCAGAAGTCCTGTGAATGTGTTGTTGTATTTCCCTGTGTTGAGTTCAAAGCCCATTCATATTGATCTAAGGAGCCTCTCACCTCAATAGCTGTGTTGTATCCCATTGTACCCGGTCTTTATATAATATCTTTTAACTACCTCATTTTCAACTTATTTAGTAAATAAAACAATGAATTCATTATTTGTGGCCTTGAAGTCATTTGGGAGTGACTGGGTTTTTGCAGCTCCAGCGCTAACGACTATTCAGAATGAGAATTAGTAATTGACTATTGATTAGACTATTGTTGATATAGTAGTGATTAAAATGGTACAACAGTTAATGATAACTACTGATAGTTAATTCAAGAGTTTCTCTATATTAACATAATTACACTGAACAAAAATATAAACGCAACATGTAAAGTGTTGGTCCCATGTTTCATGAGCTGAAATAAAAGATCCTAGAAATGTTCCATACGCACAAAAAGCTTATTTCTCTAAAGATGTTGCACAAATTTGTTTACATCCCTGTTATTAAGCATTTCTCCTTTGCCAAGATAATCCATCCACCTGACAGGCGTGGCATATCAAGAAGCTGATTAAACAACACCTTGTGCTGGGGACAATAAAAGGCCACTCTAAAATGTGCACTTTTGTCACACAACACAATGCCACAGATATCTCAAGTTGAGGGAGCGTGAAATTGGCATGCTGACTGCAGCAATGTCCACCAGAACTGTTGCCAGAGAATTCAATGTTAATTTCTCTACCATAAGCCGCCTCCAACGTTGTTTTAGAGAATTTGGCAGTACGTCCAACCGGCCTCACAACCGCAGACCACGTGTAACTATGCCAGCCCAGGACCTCCACATCCTGCTTCTTCACCTGCGGGATCGTCAGAGACCAGCCACCGGACAGTTGATGAAACTGTGGGTTTGCACAACTGAATAATTTCTGCACAAGCTCATCTGCATGCTCGTCAACCTCACCAGGGTCTTGACCTAACTGCAGTTCGGTGTCGTAACCGACTTCACTGGCATGCTGGAAAAGTGTGCTCTTCATGGATGAATCCCAGAATCAACTGTCCCGGGCAGATAGCGTTTATGGCATTGTGTGGGAGAGCGGTTTGCTGATGTCAACGTTGTGAACAGAGTGCCCCATTGTGGCGGTGGGGTTATTGCACGGGCAGACATAAGTTACGGACAACGAACACAATTGCATTTTATCTACAGCAGTTTGAATGCACAGAGATACCGTGGCAAGATCCTGAGGCCCATTGTCGTGCCATTCATCCGCCGCCATCACCTCATGTTGCTTCAGCATAATGCACTGCCCCATGTCGCTAGGATCTGTACACAATTCCTGGAAGCGGAACATTTCCTAGTTCTTCCATGGCCTGCATTCACCAGACGTTACCCATTGAGTATGTTTGGGATGATCTGGATCGACGTCTACAACAGCGTGTTCCAGTTCCCGCCAATATCCAGCAACTTCACACAGCCAATGAAGAGGAGTGGGACATTCCACAATCAACAGCTTGATCAACTCTATGCAAAGAAGATATGTCACGCTGCATGAGGCAAATGGTGGTCACACCAGATATAGACTGGTTTTCTGATCCAGGCCACTACCTTTTTTTAAAAAGGTATCTGTGACCAACAGATGCATATCTGTATTCCCAGTCATGTGAAATCCATAGATTAGGGCCTAATTTATTTATTTCAATTGACTGATTTCCTTATATGAACTGTAACTCAGTAAAATCTTTGAAATTGTTGCATGTTGCGTTTATATTTTTGTTCAGTGTACCTGCGGCACTCCAGGAACTGGGTTGCCTAGCCCTGTAATACAGGGTTGTTGAACACAGCCATGGGCCATTACGTTTCAGAGGAAGGCCCAGCGCTGTTGAACACAGCTCTGTTTCAGAGGAAGGCCCAGCGCTGTTGAACGCAGCTCTGTTTCAGAGGAAGGCCCAGCGCTGTTGAACGCAGCTCTGTTTCAGAGGAAGGCCCAGCGCTGTTGAACGCAGCTCTGTTTCAGAGGAAGGCCCAGCGCTGTTGAACGCAGCTCTGTTTCAGAGGAAGGCCCAGCGCTGTTGAACGCAGCTCTGTTTCAGAGGAAGGCCCAGCGCTGTTGAACGCAGCTCTGTTTCAGAGGAAGGCCCAGTGCTGTTGAACGCAGCCTAGTAGTTGTGGTAGGACTGGTGGTGTGAACTTTCCTTAGGGGGCTCCATTTCTTTGGAACACACACACACACAGGGGTGAACACTTTTTAATTTATAAACGTTGTGTACGTACAAAATATACCCCGAAACATGCGTGCGCCAGTTCACACGCAAAAGTTGGCATTTATCAAAACTGAAATTGACGTGAGAACATGCTTAGCTCTCTCCCGCAATCTTTAGACCAGTTCAGACCAGTTTAGTACGCAGTTTCTAATAGTTGAAGTATTGCATTGTAAGCAGGCAGTAGCCTAGTGTTTTGTGAAAATGGGAGATATGATGACATGCTTATTCATTACAACAAAACATTTCTAAATATTATGACAAGTTGCAATCATTAGTGAGTAGAGCGAAGATCCATTTTCTTGCATCTTGCACTCTAAAATAGTTAGAAATAGGCCTGGGGCACCGGCTAGTCGAGGTAATTGAGGTAATATGTACGTGTAGGTAGAGTTAAAGTGACTATGCATAGTTAATAAACAGAGTGGCATTAGCGTAAAAGATGGGGTGGTTGGGTGGGGGGGGACAATGCAAATAGTCCAGGTAGCCATTTGGTTAGCTGTTCAGGAGTCTTATGGCTTGGGAGTAGAAGCTGTTAAGAAGCCTTTTGAACCTAGGCTTGGCGCTCAGGTACCGCTTGCCGTGCGGTAGCAGAGAGAACAGTCTATGACTAAATCTTATCAGTCTCCTGAGGGGGAATAGGCTTTGTCGTGCCCTCTTCACAACTGTCTTGGTGTGTTTGAACCATGTTATGGAACTTGAAGCTCTCAACATGCTCCACTACAGCCCCGTCGATGAGAATGGGGGCGTGCTCAGTCCTCCTTTTCCTGTAGTCCACAATCATCTCCTTTGTCTTGATCACTTTGAGGGAGAGGTTGTTATCCTGGCACCACACGGCCAGGTCTCTGACCTCCTCACTATAGGCTGTCTCGTTGTCGGTGATTAGGCCTACCACTTGTGTCGTCGGCAAACTTAATGATGGTGTTGGAGTCGTGCCTGGTCATGGGTGAACAGGGAGTTCAGGAGGGGACTGAGCACGCACCCCTGTGGAGCCCCCGTGTTGAGGATCAGCGTGGCAGATGTGTTGTTACCTACCCTTACCACCTGGGGGCGGCCCGTCAGGAAGTCCAGGATCCAGTTGCAGAGGGAGGTGTTTAGTCCCAGGATCCTTAGCTTAGTGATGAGCTTTGAGGGCACTATGGTGTTGAACGCTGAGCTGTAGTCAATGAAAAGAATTCATACGTAGGTGTTCCTTTTGTCTAGGTGTGAAAGGGCAGTGTGGAGTGCAATAGAGATTCCATCATCTGTGGATCTGTTGGGGCGGTATGCAAATTGGAGTGGGTCTAGGGTTTCTGGGATAATGGTGTTGATGTGAGCCATGACCAGCCTTTCAAAGCACTTCATGGCTACAGACGTGAGTGCTACGGGTCTGTAGTCATTTAGGCAGGTTACCTTAGTGTTCTTGGGCACAGAGCTAAATCAAACAGTCGTCCGGAACAGCTGGGGCTCTCAAGCATGCTTCAGTGTTGCTTGCCTCAAAGCGAGCATAGAAGTAATTTAGCTCGTTTGGTAGGCTCACGTCACTGGGCAGCTCGAGGCTGTGCTTCCCTTTGTAGTCTGTAATAGTTTGCAAGCCCTGCCACAACCGATAAGCGTCGGAGCACGATTCAATCTTAGTCCTGTATTGACCCTTTGCCTGTTTGATGGTTCATCAGAGGGCATAGATGGATTTCTTATAAGCGTCCGGGTTAGAGTCCCACGGAAGCTCTACCCTTTAACTCAGTGCGGATGTTTCCTGTAATCCATGGCTTCTGGTTGGGGTATGTACGTACGGTCACTGTGGGGACGACGTCATCGATACACTTATTGATGAAGCCAGTGACTGATGTGGTGTACTCCTCAATGCCATCGGAAGAATCCCGGAACATATTCCAGTCTGTGCTAGCAAAACAGTCATGTAGCTTAGCATCTGCTTCATCTAACCACTTCTTTATTGACCGAGTCACTGGTGCTTCCTGCTTTAGTTTTTGCTTGTAAGCAGCAATCAGGATAGAATTATGGTCAGATTTGCCAAATGGAGGGCGAGGGAGAGCTTTGTACACGGCTCTGTGTGTGGAGTAAAGGTGGTCCAGAGTTATTTTTTTTCTCTGGTTGCACATTTAACATGCTGGTCAAATGGATGTAAGTTTCCCTGCATTAAAGTCCCCGGCCACTAGGAGCGCCGCCTCTGGATGAGCGTTTCCTGTTTGCTTATGGCCTTATACAGCTCATTGAGTGCGGTCTTAGTGCTCCTGAGTGGCGCAGCGGTCTAAGGCACTGCATCTCAGTGGTAGAGGCGTCACTACAGACCCTGGTTCGATTCCAGGCTGTATCACAACCGGCCGTGACTGGGAGTCCATAGGGCGGTGCACAATTGGCCCAGCGTCGTCCGGGTTAGGATTTGGCCGGTGTAGGCCGTCATTGTAAATAAGAATTTGTTCTTAACTGACTTGCCTAGTTAAATAAAGGTTAAATAAATAAATAAATAAATAAAATTGTGCCAGCATTGGTTTCTGGTGGTAAATAGACAGCTACGAAAAATATAGATGAAAACTCTCTTGGTAAATACACTGCTCAAAAAAATAAAGGGAACACTAAAATAACACATCCTAGATCTGAATGAATGAAATAATCTTATTAAATACTTTTTTCTTTGTTGAATGTGCTGACAACAAAATCACACAAAAATTATCAATGGAAATCAAATGTATCATCCCATGGAGGTCTGGATTTGGAGTCACCCTCAAAATTAAAGTGGAAAACCACACTACAGGCTGATCCAACTTTGATGTAATGTCCTTAAAACAAGTCAAAATGAGGCTCAGTAGTGTGTGTGGCCTCCACGTGCCTGTATGACCTCCCTACAACGCCTGGGCATGCTCCTGATGAGGTGGCGGATGGTCTCCTGAGGGATCTCCTCCCAGACCTGGACTAAAGCATCCGCCAACTCCTGGACAGTCTGTGGTGCAATGTGGCGTTGGTGGATGGAGCGAGACATGATGTCCCAGATGTGCTCAATTGGATTCAGGTCTGGGGAACGGGCGGGCCAGTCCATAGCATCAATGCCTTCCTCTTGCAGGAACTGCTGACACACTCCAGCCACATGAGGTCTAGCATTGTCTTGCATTAGGAGGAACCCAGGGCCAACCGCACCAGCATATGGTCTCACAAGGGGTCTGAGGATCTCATCTCGGTACCTAATGGCAGTCAGGCAACCTCTGGCGAGCACATGGAGGGCTGTGCGGCCCCCCAAAGAAATGCCAACCCACACCATGACTGACCCACCGCCAAACCGGTCATGCTGGAGGATGTTGCAGGCAGCAGAACGTTCTCCACGGCGTCTCCAGACTCTGTCACGTCTGTCACGTGCTCAGTGTGAACCTGCTTTCATCTGTGAAGAGCACAGGGCGCCAGTGGCGAATTTGCCAATCTTGGTGTTCTCTGGCAAATGCCAAACGTCCTGCACGGTGTTGGGCTGTAAGCACAACCCCCACCTGTGGACGTCGGGCCCTCATACCACCCTCATGGAGTCTATTTCTGACCGTTTGAGCAGACACATGCACATTTGTGGCCTGCTGGAGGTCATTTTGCACAAAGGCGGAGGTAGCAGTCCTGCTGCTGGGTTGTTGCCCTCCTACGGCCTCCTCCACGTCTCCTGATGTTCTGGCCTGTCTCCTGGTAGCGCCTCCATGCTCTGGACACTACGCTGACAGACACAGCAAACCTTCTTGCCACAGCTCGCATTGATGTGCCATCCTGGATGAGCTGCACTACCTGAGCCACTTGTGTGGGTTGTAGACTCCGTCTCATGCTACCACTAGAGTGAAAGCACCGCCAGCATTCAAAAGTGACCAAAACATCAGCCAGGAAGCATAGGAACTGAGAAGTGGTCTGTGGTCACCACCTGCAAAACCAGTCCTTTATTGGGGGGTGTCTTGCTAATTGCCTATAATTTCCACCTGTTGTCTATTCCATTTGCACAACAGCATGTGACATTTATTGTCAATCAGTGTTGCTTCCTAAGTGGACAGTTTGATTTCACAGAAGTGTGATTGACTTGGAGTTACATTGTGTTGTTTAAGTGTTCCCTTTATTTTTTTTTGCAGTGTAGTATGGTCTACAGCGTATATCCCGCCAGCTGTTTGTTATCCATGTTGTCGTTCAGCCACGACTCGGTGAAACACAAGATATTACAGTTTTTAATGTCCCGTTGGTAGGATATTTGTGATCGTAGCTTGTCTATTTTGTTATCCAATGATTGTACGTTGGCTAATAGGACTGATGGTAGAGGCAGATTACCCACTCGCCGTCGGATCCTTACAAGGCACCCCGACCTATATCCCTGATATCTCTGTCTCCTTCTCCTGCGAATGACGGGGATTTTGGCCTTGTCGGGTGTCTGAAGTAAATCCTTTGCGTCCGACTCGTTAAAGAAAAAGATCTTCGTCCAGTATGAGGTGAGTAATCGCTGTTCTGATATCCAGACGCTCTTTTCGGTCTTAAGAGACCGTGGCAGAAACATTATGTACAAAATAAGTTACAAATAATGCGAAAAAAAACACACACAATAGCACAATTGGTTAGGAGCCCGTAAAACGTGGGACCTTTATATAGACAGGTGTGTGCCTTTCCAAATCATGTCCAATCAATTGAATTTACCACAGGTGGATCCAATCAAGTTGTAGAAACATCTCAAGGATGATCAATGGAAACAGGATGCACCTGAGCTCAATTTCGAGTCTCATAGCAAAGGGTCTGAATACTTATGTAAATAAGGCATTTATATATATTTTTTAAATAAATGTGCAAAAATATTTAAAAGACCTGTTTTCACTTTGTCATTATGGGGTATTGTGTGTAGATTGATGAGGAAAAAATAAATGTAATCCACTTTAGAATAAGGCTGTAACGTAACAAAATGGTGTAAAAAGTCAAGGGCTCTGAATACTTTCCTAGGCTTGTGTGGTATCCTGTACATACCGGGGTAATTGGAAATAGACACGGGATGGTTTTTCAATGCCGTCAATATTGTTTAAACTATATCTCAGACGTTATTAAATACATTTGAATATTTGTAGCTACTTTTTAAGTAAATGCCTGCAGTCAACTTGTGCAATACGTTAGGAAATAAAGAAGATTGAGTTTCATGTCACCTGTCACATACTTTTTCCATTATGAAGCTTTACCGGTGGTCCCCGGTCACTTGGTGTTCGTTTACAAGCACACAACGACGAGAGACCCGGAGCCTTGGGAGTCACTCACTGTGGTGCAGCACGCGCCAGGTGATGTAGTTGCACCATGGAATTCACAACTAAATGTCCGCTAGATATCTTAGAACTATTAAAGATGTTGACCAGGAGGAAATACAGCTACAAACGCTTGATGTATTTCCCAGAGTAATGGAAGACATGGAGGCCCTCAAGATAGGAATGAATTACAGCAACAATTTAAATGGAAGAAATAAGGGCTGAAAACAAAAGCGAGTTGAAAGCGACTCCCTACAATCAAGGACAGAGAATCTCCTGAGTGATAACACTAAAATGAAAGCGGAGCTACTTCACCTAAAAATGCAGAAGCATGAGAAATAATATTGTCATAACGGGAGTGAAGGAGACTGAAAACTATCTGGCAACCGAAGAAAAGGTGAAGGATTTCATGAAACGCAATCTGGTGGATAAGATTGATTTCCAAAGGGCGCATCGTTTTGGCTGAAGGGTTCCCCAGAAACCCCGACCCGTTGTTGCTAGAGTCTTGCACTACAAGATTAAGTTGGCGGTGTTGGAAAGGGGTAGGGAGTTGAAGGACACACCATTCTCTATCAACTTACAACTCCCCCATGAGACACACTTTCTTTTTTTAATCCTCAGCAACTTTAGGTAAAAATAGAACTGTTGTTTTTTTGGCAAAGTGCCCTCACAGTCCTATGAAATTTTGAACTTAATTTTTGACTGCATCTGGACTCTTGGACTATGCAGACGTAGATTTAAGTTTGAGTTCAAATGAAAACAGGTGATGATAGGCAGAATATTTGACACACTGGCGTTAAAATGTAAAATGAATAGTTTGCTGTTTATTCTTGTCTGTATTCTAAACTGAAATGCAAGGATTGGGATTAAAAGGTCGGAACATTGTTATATTGTGGCTACTCTCCTAGTGGATGTGAATCGGAACGAATATGATTTTGATAGAGAATATTGACTAATTTAATAAAAGGTAATGATGAGATAGAAGCAGTGGTTTACTTGGACTGAAATGCCAAATGGGTGCTGGTGCTTGTTTTGGGTGCAGGGGGTGTTTTGGGTGCAGGGGGTCCGCGGTGCTTTTGAGCTGGTGTTCTATGGAAGGAGCTGGAGCAGTGGAACATTTGTGGTGACGGTGCTCAGGTCCGGTGAGCTCCTGCCCAATTCAAACACTGGATAGAAGATTGAAACACTGCCCTTTCCCACCTGGACAAGAGGAACACCTACGTGAGAATGCTATTCATTGACTACAGCTCAGCGTTCAACCTCATAGTGCCCTCAAAGCTCATCACTAAGCTAAGGATCCTGGGACTAAACACCTCCCTCTGCAACTGGATCCTGGACTTCCTGACGGGCCGCCCCCAGGTGGTAAGGGTAGGTAACAACACATCTGCCACACTGATCCTCAACACGGGGGCCCCTCAGGGGTGCGTGCTCAGTCCCCTCCTGTACTCTCTGTTCACCCATGACTGCATGGCCAGGCACGACTCCAACACCATCATTAAGTTTGCCGACGACACAACAGTGGTAGGCCTGATCACCGACAACGATGAGACAGCCTATAGGGGAGGAGGTCAGAGATCTGGCCGTGTGGTGCCAGGACAACAACCTCTCCCTCAACGTGACCAAGACAAAGGAGATGATTGTGGACTACAGGAAAAAAAAGAGGACTGAGCACGCCCCCATTCTCATCGACGGGGCTGTAGTGGAACAGGTTGAGAGCTTCAAGTTCCTTGGTGTCCACATCACCAACGAACTATCATGGTCCAAACACACCAAGACAGTCGTGAAGAGGGCACGACAAAGCCTATTCCCCCTCAGGAGACTAAAAAGATTTGGCATGGGTCCTCAGATCCTCAAAAAAATTCTACAGCTGCACCATCGAGAGCATCCTGACTGGTTGCATCACCGCCTGGTATGGCAACTGCTTGGCCTCCGACCACAAGGCACTACAGAGGGTAGTGCGTACGGCCCAGTACATCACTGGGGCAAAGCTTCCTGCCATCCAGGACCTCTATACCAGGCGGTGTCAGAGGAAGGCCCTCAAAATTGTCAAAGACTCCAGCCACCCTAGTCATAGACTGTTCTCTCTGTTACCGCACGGCAAGCGGTACCGGAGTGCCAAGTCTAGGTCCAAAAGACTTCTCAACAGCTTCTACCCCCAAGCAATAAGACTCCTGAACAGCTAATCATGGCTACCCGGACTATTTGCACTGCCCCCCACCCCATCCTTTTACGCTGCTGCTACTCTGTTAAGTATTTATGCATAGTCACTTTAACTCTACCCACATGTACATATTACCTCAACTACCTCAACTAGCCGGTGCCCCCGCACATTGACTCTGCAACGGTACCCCCCTGTATATATAGCCTCCCTACTGTCACTTTATTTTACTTCTGCTCTTTTTTTCTCAACACTTTTTTTGTTGTTGTTTTATTCTTACTTTTTTTGTTTAAAATAAATGCACTGTTGGTTAAGGGCTGTAAGTAAGCATTTCACTGTAATGTCTGCACCTGTTGTATTCGGCGCATGTGACCAATAAAATTTTATTTTATTTTATTTGATACAGTATGAAGGTGAACACTTTGTCCAGGTTCTATACTGCAGTATATATTCTATATACACAATTACTATTACTATTCTAACACTATCAAAAGTTCAAAAAAAACTTTTCTAACCAAAAACCAAAATAGTTATTTAAAATGTTTTAAGGATTTAATATTGCTCCGATGCACATTGGTAATCGGTTAAGTCTATGGTCGCCAGGGTTGGTTGGTAAATTAACACTGGGTCAAACTAATGGTAGGCTGAATTCCATTAGTAAAGCCAGTAGTAACTGGATTAAGAAAGTACATTTTAAACCAGTACTTTCTCTCTCCACCCCTGAGCGTTGGAACAGCGACCCTGGAATAATATTTTATATAGATCCACAGTTAAAATATACATGTATAACAAAATCACTATAATGACCAGATCTGCATACTGGGCTTCATTATTATTTGGCCCCATGTCTCCTTTAGTGTCAAGGGAGATTATAATATAATATATTATAATAATAATAATAATAATAATAATATGAGGTATTCTTTTCATGGGTGTTGTGATGTATAAATCGGATACCCATCATCAGTTACTGCAGGTTCCACAGACGATCGATTTTTTTTCTTCTTCTGCCAAACGTAAATGAACATTAAGAACGGTTCATGTTCCATTTCTTTCTCTCCTTTAACTGACATTCGGATCTAAATGAACTGAACAAATGCCTTTCCTCCATTGTGATTGGAGGATTGAGAATAAGTTAGTTTATATAATGTTTTTGCTGAATTTTTATTGGCAAACGGATCTAATCGAAATGGTCTGATATGCCTTTCTTTTGTTGTGTTCGACCAACTGCCAACTTGCAAAGTAATATAATATGATAAATGAGCTGCTGGATATTTGCGCATTGCTGTTCGTCTGTGTGGCTAGTACCATTTGGCCCCCGGATGATGACAGTGAGGATGATGATTGCGTTGTTGTTGTCGTTGCCGCTAATGTGATCATTTTTATTTTATTTTTATTTCACCTTTATTTAACCAGGTAAGAAGCCAGTTGAGAACAAGTTCTCATTTACAACTGTGACCTGGCCAAGATAAAGATAAATTGTATCATGTTTATGATTAATACCAATATTAGTATAATTATTAATATTACTAATTGGCGAAGATCACAAGGGAATAATTGGTAGTGATTAAGGGGGTTAATGATGGTCGTTACTGTTTTGATCATATTCATAGTCCAACAGCAGTAATGGTGAAATTTGTATTAATATTCCTATCATTATTATTGTCATTGCTGTTATTGGTGAGGACTATTATTGGTTATTGGTGAAGTGAATATAGTAGAATATTGGGAAGATGAGTACCGTTGTTAGATTATTGTTAAGATATACAGTACCAGTCAAAAGTTTGGACACACCTACTCATTCAAGGGTTTTTCTTTATTTTTACTATTTTCTACATATTAGAATAATAGTGAAGACATCAAAACTATGAAATAACACATATGGAATCATGTAGTAACCAAAAAAAAAGTGTTAAACAAATCAAAATACATTTTATATTTGAGATTCTTCAAATAGCCTCCCAAATAGTGTGCAATGCTGTCATCAAGGTAAAAGGTGGCTCCTTTGAAGAATCTAAAATATGTTTTGATTTTTTTAAACACTTTTTTGGTTACTACATGATTCCATATGTGTTATTTCATAGTTTTGATGTCTTCACTATTATTCTAATATGTAGAAAATAGTAAAAAATTAAGAAAAACCCTTGAATGAGTGTTAGATTAATTTGTATTTTAAGAATAATGACTAAAGGATTTCACCCCAAATACAGTATAAATGTGTGAACTGTGTTAGAATTATAATGTATTGTCAACCTACTAACAGAGGGGGGCGGGACTAAACATTCCAGGGTGAAGGGGACTGAGAAAATGGGTTACAGGGGGCCTCCTAGAGGTGGGCGGAGCAGGGTGCCTTTGTGTGGAAGGAGTATAAAACAGTATGTATGTGTTTTGGGCGGCAGAGCTCTCCATGAATAAAGATACAGATAATCCTTGTGGGTTGTGGACCTTGAATCATTTATGATTAAAACCAGAGCCTTACAACCTCTGGTAATGATTCAAGCTTAGGTTGAATTAGAGATAGAAATTCTCGTAACAATGAGTAGGTGTGACTTGTTTAAAGGAATGTACTTATTGTGATCGAGATGTAGTTGTCCCTGATTGCACTGACTTTGCTCACAGCTGCTTGTTTGAAGAAGTGTACTTACTGTGATCAAGAGGTGGTTGTCCCACTGGCTATCCTAAGTTGAATGCACCAACTTGTAAGTCGCTCTGGATAAGAGTGTCTGCTAAATAACTTAAATGTAAATGTGTGTCCAAACCTTTGACTGGTACTGTATATCATATTACTTTATTCTTGCTATGTAACTACTGTGAAAAAAAAAAAGACATGTAAAATGTGTGTAGAACGTAACAAAAGAAAAAGCTGCGGTGGTGGATGAGCCCAACATTTTTCAGAAATTTCAATAAATCAGTTAACCGTCTTAAAATGTGCTAAATGCTCTGCAGTTGTGCATTTGGTTTGCTAATTTCGGAGCTAGTTAGCTATCTAGCTAAGTGCTTAGCTTCTTGCTAAATCAAGCTTCACCTGGTATCAGCAGAGAATCCCCTTCTGGATCAAGAGCCTTGCTGTCTAATATTTGTTTTGTGCAACAAACTGTGACTAGCATTTTTGAGTTACTTGTATAACTTTACGAGCTGGGATGTCCTGCAAATAGTTTAGGTCAGAGACTGTATAAAATGTTCGCAATGTGCTCGTTAGCATTTAGTTAGCATTCGCTATGGGATTTGACATGTACTTGTTAGCATTGTTTAACCTTCGGTTCTCAGAGGCTCAGTGGGGTTTGAAAATAGCGACCTTTGTGTTCAGTGCTGGTATTTCCGAACATCCTGGGATGTTACAAGGTCGGTATGAAGGTATGACAATCTGGATACCGCCCAACCCTAACATATACACCGTCACATAGTAATCTCTCTCACACACAAACAATACGACACACACTATACCTGGCAGTCGATCTCGCAGTAGTAAGCTTGTTTACACTTGCCACATTTGGAGAGGCCTTCCCTCCTGCAGAGAGAGCGAGGGGGAGAAAATTGTCAAATTTTGTTGTTGAGATGAGCGAGACATCAAGAAAAGAAAGACATTACCTACACACTATGCTCTCGCGCTCTCTCCCTCTCTCACACACACACACACACACACGCACACACACACACGTTCTAGTGTGGGTTCTCACCCATCTCTCTGTTAAGGGCAGATGGTGCAGAGAAAGGTCACTTTTCTATATATAAATCTGGGCATGTCTCCAGAAACAAGCGAGGCTGTGGTGTGTGTGGGTCTGTGTAGGCTACATATAAAAAGGCCTATCCTGTCCTAGAGAGAGTCAGGAATGATTCCAGAACCAAACCAGATATATTCTCTGGTGTGTTCCAACCATCTACAATGGTTTGGTTTCTGCTCCACTCTGTCTCAGCCTCACGGTGTGTCCCAACAAACTAAAGTGGTTTCCGCTCCACTCTGTCTCAGCCTCACGGTGTGTCCCAACAAACTAAAGTGGTTTCCGCTCCACTCCGTCTCAGCCTCACGGTGTGTCCCAACAAACTAAAGTGGTTTCCGCTCCACTCTCTCAGCCTCACGGTGTGTCCCAACAAACTAAAAGTGGTTTCCGCTCCACTCTGTCTCAGCCTCACGGTGTGTCCCAACAAACTAAAGTGGTTTCCGCTCCACTCTGTCTCAGCCTCACGGTGTGTCCCAACAAACTAAAGTGGTTTCCGCTCCACTCCGTCTCAGCCTCAGGGTGTGTCCCAACAAACTAAAGTGGTTTCCGCTCCACTCTGTCTCAGCCTCACGGTGTGTCCCAACAAACTAAAGTGGTTTCCACTCCAATCTCGGTCTCAGCCTGTAGCCTTCAGACTAAACAAGACCAGGGTTGGGTCAATATAATTCCAATAAATTCAGAAACTAAATCAAATTCCAAATGCAATTCCAAATCTTCCTCATTGAGAACCATTGAAGAGAATTTGAATTTCAGTGTACTTACTGATTTGACCCCAACCCTGAACAAGACCTCACATCTATTTAGCATTTCTGAGTGAGCCTGTGACTGATTTTATCAGTCCTGTAATGAAACTCAAAATTGCTTCAATAGTGATGCAGGTGCTGAGAGAGGTGTGTGAGTGTCAGAGAGAGAGAGACAGGGGGTGTGTCTGTCCCTGCAATGCAGCTGCAGCAGTCCTGTGTCTCCAGTCCTCTCCTTGATGTTCTCTATCAGTGGTCTCCTCCTCTCTCCAGTCCTCTCCTCGATGTTCTCTATCAGTGGTCTCCTCCTCTCTCCAGTCCTCTCCTTGATGTTCTCCATCAGTGGTCTCCTCCTCTCTCCAGTCCTCTCCTCGATGTTCTCCATCAGTGGTCTCCTCTCTCCAGTCCTCTCCTTGATGTTCTCTATCAGTGGTCTCCTCCTCTCTCCAGTCCTCTCCTCGATGTTCTCTATCAGTGGTCTCCTCCTCTCTCCAGTCCTCTATCAGTGGTCTCCTCCTCTCTCCAGTCCTCTATCAGTGGTCTCCTCCTCTCCTCAGGCTCTCCACCACCTCCCCTCTCCACTGACGTGAAAGAACTGGGCTGGGTTTAAGATCGTCTTTCATCCATTTATTTTCAAACCCAAGTGCAAGCAAACTGTGTGTGTGTCCTTTGACTTCAACTGAGTGTAAACAGGGAGGAAGCTGCGAAGCGAAAGGATTTACTCCACCCAAAATCTGTCCGCCTGAGTTATGCCCCTTTTTTCCGACTAGTACGTGAACGCGACATGATACTGAATGGGCCTGCTCAGAAGAAACAACTGTGTTTTGTCAGCTGCTGAAAGTCATGCTGAACCCACATGGTAGGGAGTGACAACCACTTCCAGTCACAATGCCTTCAAGGATGTCGAATTATTGCTACAACGTTATGGTTTGAGAACACCTTACTGTAGAAAAATCGACAACATAACAGCCCCAATAATCAAGTGACAAGAGAGCGAAAGATCCTATTCGTGCAGAATGAGTTCGGCCAGTAGTTGGAGAGAAACACAAATAAAACTCTTAATCTCATTTCTATTCTAGAACCCAAACCCGTCATGTTCTGACAGTTGTCCGGTGCCATACCTGGTGAAGCAGTATTCACAGTGCGCTCCTCTCTCGTTCACCGTCAGCACGTAGGAATAGGCAGGACAGGCGAACACGAGGTCTCCGACAGCAAAGTGTTTCACAGCCCGCAGTCCCCTGCCCTTCCCCGGGCTAGCGAACCTCTCTGTCCCCGCTATCCCCTCGTTCTTCGTTATGCCACTCATCTTTAATGCCGTGGTCTGTTGAGCTAGGTGACTAGCTACGCTACTTTTCACTTGCTTGTTGACTACCCGAGCGTGCTGACGTTTGCAAGACAGCGAGCTAGATAACGTTGGCTGTGTCCTATTGCAAAAATACAATTATCAGACTTGCTAGCGTCGTTGCTTGTCTGTCTGCGGCTAGCTGGCTTTGGCTACACACACACACTGACTACAGCCTCTCACCAATACCAAACAGAAAAGCTATCATCAGCTAGCTAGCCTAGCATCATATGCTTAGCTTGTCAGTACTACGACCAGTCATTGACTACGACAGAGCTACAGCATACCGAGGTCCTAATGCTACGTTCAAGTGCTAGTCGGAACTAGGAAACTCGGATATTGCAGACTTGCTAACGGGTTGTACTTATACACGTGCCGTGTTCAACTCGTTAGTAAATCGGAGTTTCCTATTTACGACTAGAAGATGAAAGCGGCATAATGTCCGTATAGCTTCAGACGTTGCTGGAGATAATACCAAATATGTTTTATAACTAGCTCATTGTTCTATCTATCTGTGGTATTATCACACTTTCACTAGCCTACCATTGGAAACGACATGGTGTGGTCTATCTTGGTAGGCAGGGCAACCCAGTTTGAGTGATTTTTTTGGACTCATTCAGCAGCACAATACCATTGGAAATTAATGTTGAAAGTTACATTTATATTCCTAAAACTTAAGTTGAAAATGATGCTGTCGCTGCTTCCTGTTAACAAGACATTTTGATAAATGGCCCAATGCCAAAACACCGTTTTAAAGTGTCAAAAGCCCTGATTAGATTGATGATATTATAGCTGTAGAATATTTAATAAACTGTCATTTTCGCATGAGGACAAGTGCAGTTTTTCCAAAAACTTTTATTGATAACTTTGGATTTTATCTCTTGACATATCAATCATATAGTGGGAAGGATCCTGTAAATCAAGACTGTGTGAATGCATGTACCACTCCGAATAAATAAATAAATAAATAAATACTGTGCCTTTGAAGATTTGTCTCTGGTCATAAAACTACAATACAGGCCGGATGTCTAAACTAAGTAAATTCTGAACGTCAATAGATTTTTAGATTCATTCTCTTCAATGACAACATTCTAGAACTGAGTTATCACTCATCTAAGTCTGCTATCCGGGGTAATCTGGTTAATGATTATATAATTACTTAAGTGGCTCTTTCCTTGTCGAATGTGGACCTCTGTATAGAAAACATTGTATTGCTAAGATGCTTAAACTTAATAGCTACGCTCACCGACACAGGATAAACTTTACCCCTCACGGTGGCCCTGACCAAACCGGTAAATTGCTCCTCACTGTAGCTGCACTTCTCCACATGGCCAGACTTCTAGTGGGCTTCTCCCCCTTTTAATGTGCTGATGCTCATCCTTGAAGAATGCCATAAGGCCTGAAGTAGACATCAAAGTCAACATACTGTACAAACAATGATCTAGGAGGCTAAGTAAAACAAAACTATTTTTTTGATCTACTGCTCTGCTAACTAGCTAGCTAAAGTGTAGTGAGTGGCTAGCTAAGACTGAGAAAGGGGACACAAATTCATGGATTGGGCACAGAAGGTTTCTGGGCACAAAGGTCTCTGATCGCGCTGGTGAACGGTAGCTGACAGTGTCGGCATAAGGGGAAGATGAGCGGATAAGAGGCAATCCGTAATTTCGATTAAGACATTCATGAGCGAGCTAGGATGGACTTAGTCAATATAACAATTTTGTTCAGCACTTTTGGAATGTACAGTGACAAAATTCAGAACATGGGTCATTCTTACAGCATTCTCCCTGTACACCAAGTCAGAACTGTAGGATAAATAACGGGGGCATATAAGCTAAAACGGGCTATAGGCTACATGTGCACCACCAAGTCAGAACAGTAGGCTAAGTTATGAGGGGGAAAGGGACCAAATTATTAGGGTGAGGCACATGGGCTACTAACAGCTTACTACACAACATACACTTAGTATTAATTTCTTAGCTACAGTATACATATCTCCCTGGCATATTACATCATTTATGCAGCAGCATACAATACATTTTTGGACTCACCTTGTTGTGCTGCGCTCACCTGAACAGGAAGTTGGCGTGGCGGTCCTTGTGGGCAAATTTTGTCATCAAACTTTATCATCAAAGTCTGGCATTCTCTGGATTTATGGTTCTTTCAAGACAACTGGGAACACGAAAAAAAACAAGGTTGAATCATGACGTCAGTGATCTTCAGGTCGGAGCTCTTGAAAACAGGCCAGAGTTCCCGACTTGGAATTCCGAGTTGGATGACCGTTCAAAACTTATTTTCCCAGTCGGAGCTCGTTTTTTTCAGAGTTCCTAGTTGTCTGAGATTACCCAGTTCCGAGTTTCCAGTTGTTTTGAACACGGCAGAAGTCATGCTAGATTGACAGCATTAATGTTTATCCTTTAAAGCTTGGAAAAAGATACCCTTAAACCCAGACTTGTCCACACACCCACTCCACTGAATAGCAGACTAGTGATTGCATTGCAATGCTTGCAGTTAGCCACTGATTCCCTCCAAACCACTCATTGTTGAATTTGCGATGTCCAACTTGTTGTGTAATGTTTATGTCCAATGGCTGATGAGCACCGATACATTTTATCTATAATTTCTCTTCACATGAAAAGGATTTGCCAGTAGATTGTCGAAGTGATTCATGATGATGACTGCTTGTCTAGCTTGCTAGCTACGATTTTGAAAGTAAGATGTTGACATGATCAATCCAATCAAAGCTATGGTAGATATAAAGTGATTTGACGTCATTTTATCTGTGGCCAATGACCTTGAGCCTCCTTGGATGGGCACTTCTAATGTAACTGTCACGTCCGTTGTGTACAGGATTGGACCAAGGTGCAGCGTGGTATGCATACATGTTCATTTATTAAATAAACATTGAACAAAACAACAAAAGCAACGTAACGTGAAGTTCTAAAGGCTAATCAAATCTGACTTCTCTATGTGGCCATCTATGGAAATTGTCTTTCTGGGCCGGGTGTCAGTTAAACTGCAGTAGCGAAGGACAACTGTAGGTGCAGTGGAAACCCTGCGTCTATACCTGAACCCTGGCCCCTTGATTGAGCTGTAGCTACCCATAGCACCAGGGGCCTCATTTATAAATGGTGTGTATGCACAAAATTTACCCCAAAACGTGTGTGTGCCAGTTTTCACAGAAAAGTTGCCATTTATAAAAATTTTAACTTGACGATAGAATGTGCTCACCTCCCCGCAAACTTTAGACCATATGTACGCATATCTGCTAGTGGTTGAAATATTGTATTGCAAGCTGGAAAGTACAGTCGTGGTCAAAACTTTTGAGAATGACACAAATATTAATTTTCACAGTCTGCTGCCTCTGTTTTTATTATGGCAATTTTCATATACTCCAGAATGTTATGAAGAGTGATCAGATGAATTGCAATTAATTGCAAAGTCCCTCTTTGCCATGAAAATGAACTTAATCCCCAAAAAACATTTCCACTGCATTTCAGCCCTGCCGCAAAAGGACCAGCTGACATCATGTCAGTGATTCTCTCGTTAACACTGGTGAGTGTGTTGACGAGGACAAGGCTGGAGATCACTCTGTCATGCTGATTGAGTTAGAATAACAGACTGGAAGCTTTAAAAGGAGGGTGGTGCTTGAAATCATTGTTCTTCCTCTGTTAACCATGGTTACCTGCAAGGAAACACGTGCCATCATCATTGCTTTGCACAAAAAGTGCTTCACAGGCAAGGATATTGCTGCTAGTAAGGTTGCACCTAAATCAACCATGTATCGGATCATCAAGAACTTCAAGTAGAGAGGTTCAATTGCTGTGAAGAAGGTGTCAGGGCGCCCAATAAAGTCCAGCAAGCGCCAGGACCGTCTCCTAAAATTGATTCAGCTAAGGGATCGGGGCACCACCAGTGTAGAGCTTGCTCAGGAATGGCAGCAGGCAGGTGTGAGTGCATCTGCACGCACAGTGAGGCAAATACTTTTGGAGGATGGCCTGGTGTCAAGAAGGGCAGCGAGGAAGCCACTTCTCTCCAGGAAAAACATCAGGGACAGACTGATATTCTGCAAAGGTACAGAGATTGGACTGCTGGGGACTGGGGTAAAGTCATTTTCTCTGATGAATCCCCTTTCCGATTGTTTGGGGCATCCGGAAAAAAGCTTGTCCGGAGAAGACAAGGTGAGCGCTACCATCAGTCCTGTGTCATGCCAACAGTAAAGCATCCTGAGACCATTCATGTGTGGGGTTGCTTCTCAGCCAAGGGAGTGGGCTCACTCACAATTTTGCCTAAGAACACAGCCATGAATAAAGAATGGCACCAACACATCCTCAGAGAGCAACTTCTCCCAACCATCCAAGAACAGTTTGGTGACAAACAATGCCTTTTCCAGCATGATGGAGAACCTTGCCAAAAGGCAAAAGTGATAACTAAGTGGCTCGGGGAACAAAATATCGACATTTTGGGTCCATGGCCAGGAAACTCCCCAGACCTTAATCCCATTGAGAACTTGTGGTCGATCCTCAAGAGGCGGGTGGACGAACAAAAAACCACAACTTCTGACAAACTCCAAGTATTGATTATGCAAGAATGGGCTGCCATCAGTCAGGATGTAAGTCGCTCTGGATAAGAGCGTCTGCTAAATGACGTAAATGTGCCCTTGAGCAAGGCACTTAACCCTAATTGCTCCTGTAAGTCGCTCTGGATAAGAGCGTCTGCTAAATGACTAAAATGTAATGTAAAATGTAGGATGTGGCCCAGAAGTTAATTGACAGCATGCCAGGGCGGATTGCAGAGGTCTTGAAAAAGAATGGTCAACACTGCAAATATTGACTCTTTGCATAAACTTAATGTAATTGTCAATAAAAGCCTTTGACACTTATGGAATGCTTGTAATTATACTTCAGTATACCATAGTAACATCTGACAAAAATATCTAAAAACACTGAAGCAGCAAATTTTGTGAAGACCAATACTTGTGTCATTCTCAATACTTTTAACCACGACTGTAAGTATTTTGTGCAAATGGGGGATATGATGAAAAGCTTATTCATAAAAAAAACAAAAAAACAGGAAAACATACTAACAAGAATGCAGTCGTTTGCCGTTAGTGAGAAGATTGAAAATCAATGTTTTGTTTTTACAATCTAAAATAATTAAACATTTTTTTTTTAAATGCTCATAACCATTGCAGAATAAATGTTGCACCTTTTCTGGCCGTGATTGGTTCATATTCCCGTAGGAGCCATACAACAAATGACCATGCGCATCTCATTTAATTGGACCTAGTAGCCTAGTAAATAGATAGGCTATATTTCAAGTTTTGCAATATCATAGGTAGCGCGGTTTATAATACCGGTATACAGTTGAATTTAGCAGGTGAACAGTTGATAATTTACATTGAATTAGGCTTTAGTAACCTACTGTAAGTACTGTAATTGAATAAAAAATTTTTTGCCTGCCTTAGACAACGTTTCAGAATCGCGGCCAGTCAATCATATTTGGGTTGGTGAAAAGTCGATGTTTAACATTGTTGAAATCAAACGTTCTGCTGACAGGTCCACAACATTAGCCATACTTTTCTCTTTTAGAAACTGACACAGTCCTTTTCCAAATACAGCATACATTACTGCTAAAGATTAAAACATCCTGCCAACACAATAAATAGACTGGTAGTTTATGTAAAATATTTGACAGTATGGGTAGGCTATGGTATTGCTGTGTGATATTAGGAGTTCAAGATCATTGCCTGATCTCGGAGCCTATACCAAGGCAGGACATATAAACCAAAAATCTATTGATTAACTAAATACTGAACAACAACTCGTCCCAGATAATTTCCATACATACAAAAAAAACGTATGTCTCTCATTTTTTCAACAAATTTATTTACATCCCTGTTAGTGAGCATTTCGCCTTTGCCCTCCACCTGAGAGGTGTGGCATATCAAGAAGCTGATTAAAAAGCATGATTATTACACAGGTGCACCTTGTGCTGGGGACAATAAAAGGCCACTCTAAAATGTGCAGTTTTGTCTCACAACACAATGCCACAGATGTCTCTAGTTTTGAGGGAGCGTGACATTGGCATGCTGACTGCAGGAATGTCCAACAGAGCTGCTGCCAGAGAATTTAATGTTAATTTCTCTACCATAAGTCGCCTCCAACGTCGTTTTAGAGAATTTGGCAGTCCGTCCAACCGGCCTCACAACCGCACACCATGTGTAACCACGCCAGCTCAGGACCTCCACATCTGGTTTCTTCACCTGCTGGATCGTCTGAGACTAGCCACCTGGACAGCTGATGAAACTGAGAAGTATTTCTGTCTGTGTCACGCCCTGACCTTGAGAACCCTGTAATTCTCTAGTTAGTTTGGTCAGGGTGTGAATGTTGACATATCTATGTTAAATATTTCTATGTTGGCCGGGTGTGGTTCCCAATCAGAGGCAGCTGTCGATCGTTGTCTCTAATTGGGGATCATACTTAGGCAGCCATGTTGCCTACCTATGTTGTGGGATCTTGTTTCTGTGTGTTTTGGCTTGTTTGATGTTAGCCTTTAGAACTTCACGTTACGTTGCTTTTGTTGTTTTGTTCAATGTTTATTTAATAAATGAACATGTACGCATACCACGGTGCACCTTGGTCCAATCCTGTACTCAACGGACGTGACAGAAGATCCCACCACCAACGGACCAAGCAGCGCGAACAGGAGGAGCAGACATCATGGACATGGGAGGAGATATTAGACGGAAAAGGATCATGGACGTGGGAGGAGATCCAGGCAGGTATGGTTCGCCTTCCTTGGGAGCAGACGGAGACAGCGAGGGAGAAAGAACGGTGACTCAAAAGGTCCCGATCACTAAGGAAGTCCGAGAGGCAGCCCCAATTAAACCATTTTGGGGGGGGGGGCACAGGGGGTGGTGGGCGAAGCAGCAGGAGGCCCTGAAAGACCTGCAGCTCAGCACTCTGAGAGAGGAGACCACCACCTTACGGGGGCTGATAGAGAAGAGGGAGCAGAAGCTCTCCCTTCAGAAGGAGGCGCTGCAGGAGGCCCACAGGGAGAAGGAGTCAGTGGATGCACGGAGAGAGGAGCTGGCCAGGCAACAGGAGGAGCTGAGAGAGGAGTTAATCCCCCAGCAGCAGAGAGCTCTTGCCTTAGAGCAGAGGCTGGCGGAGCCAGGTTTAGCAGAGCCAACTTCCCGCACTCGCTTTGAGGAGCGTGTGACCGTGCAGGCACCAGGCTATGCGCCGGCTTTACGCACTGTGCCGCCAGTGCGCCTTCACAGACCAGTACGGCCCATTGTTGCTCCTCGCACCAAACCAGTGGTGCGTGTCCCCAGCCCGGTACGGCCCGTACCTGCTCCTCGCACCAAACCAGTGGTGCGTGTCCCCAGCCCGGTACGGCCCGTTCCAGTGCCAGAGGAGTCCGCTCCACCGGTGCCTAGTCCAGCTCCGGTCAGCTGCTTCACTCCGGAGCCAGAGCAGTCCGCTCTACCGGTGCCTAGTCCAGCTCTGGTCAGCTGCTTCACTCCGGAGCCAGAGTAGTCCAGTGGGGGAAAAAAGTATTTAGTCAGCCACCAATTGTTCAAGTTCTCCCACTTAAAAAGATGAGAGAGGCCTGTAATTTTCATCATAGGTACACGTCAACTATGACAGACAAATTGAGAAAAAAAATCCAGAAAATCACATTGTAGGATTGACGGTGCCACGTTGAAAGTCACTGAGCTCTCAGTGAGGCCATTCTACTGCCAATGTTTGTCTATGGAGATTGCATGGCTGTGTGCTTGATTTTATACACCTGTCAGCAATGGGTGTGTCACGACTTCCTCCGAAGCTGCCTCCTCTCCTTGTTCGGGCAGGCTTTGGCGTTCGTCGTCACAGGCCTTCTAGCCACTGCTCCATATCTCATCATTCCATTTGTCTTGTCTTGTCTATTACACACACCTGGTTCATATCCCCTCATTAGTACGTGTATAAGTGTTCCCTCTGCCCCCTTGTCCTTGTGGGTGATTGTTTATTGTGAGGAGATAGTAGCTCGGTTGAGATCAGTGTATTTTGTATTGCCAGGGTATTTTCCCCGTGTGCCTGTTTGTTCCAGTGGGCCTGTTTTGCACACTGGTCTGGTTAACGCTGTATTACGGAATAAACTCCGTATTCTGTGATTTACCCTCCTGCACCTGACTCCTTCAAATCACACATCACATAATCACCCATCAGCGGGAGAGGAGCGCATACCTGGAGTCGTGGCACGGGTCCAGGAGCATTCAACAATGCTAGCCAGCTTGGGAGAAGCGATGGATCGGGTTCTCCAGGTCGTCCAACGCCTGGAGAGGAGAGGACCCGATCTGTCGAGACCAGCTGGGCAACTGGTCCAGACAGTACTTCCACCGTGCGCATTCCCCTCGAATACCTCTATTTGTCGCACGCGTTTTCCAAAACGCAGGCGACCAAGTTACCACCTCATCGGGCAGGGGATTGCGCGATAAACCTCTGGGTATTATGAATACCTGGTGATGCCCTACGGTTTGATGAATGCTCCATCCGTCTTCCAGTCCTTTGTGAACGAGGTGTTTCGGGACATGCTTGGTCGCAGTGTAGTGGTCTACATTGATGACTTTTCTGGTGTATTCCACTACGCGTGCCGAGCATGTGTCCCTGGTTCGCAAAGTGCTGGCCCGACTGTTGGAAAATGACCTTTATGCCAAGGCATAATGCCACCCAAGCTCCGCCCCTTTGCCTTCTTCTCCAAGAAGCTCAGCCCGGCGGAGCAGAACTACGACGTTGGTGATCGGGAGCTGTTGGCTGTTGTCAGAGCCCTAACCGTGTGGAGGCATTGGCTCGAAGGGGCGAAACACCCTTTCCTCGTCTGGACGGACCACCGTAACCTGGAGTACATCCGGGCAGTGAGGAGGCTGAATCCTCGCCAGGCCAGGTGGGCCCTATTCTTCACCCGGTTTGATTTCACACTATCATACATCCCGGGTACTAAGAACGTGAAGGCAGACGCATTGTCACGGCTGTATGACACAGAGGAGAGGCCCAGAGACAACACCCCCATACTCCTGGCCTCCTGCATTGTGGTGCCGGTAGTATGGGCGATGGACACGGATATAGAGCAGGCGTTACGCACAGATCCATCTCCACCTCAGTGTCCAGCTGGGCTGCAGTACGTGCCTGCTCTTATCCGTGACCGTCTGATCTACTGGGCACACACGTCACCCTCCTCTGGTCACCCAGGTATCGGTCGTACAGTGCGCTGCCTGACCGGAAAGTACTGGTGGCCTACCTTGGCTAAGGACGTGAGGGTGTACGTCTCCTCCTGCTCAGTGTGCGCCCAGAGTAAGGCACCTAGGCACCTCCCAGCGGGTAAGTTACAGCCTTTACCAGTTCCACAACGACTATGGTCTCACCTGAGTGTTGATTTCCTTACCGATCTTCCCCTCTCTCAAGGTAACACCACCATCCTGGTCGTTGTGGACCGCTTTTCCAAGGCCTGCCGCCTCCTTCCTCTGCCCGGTCTCCCCACGGCCCTGCAAGCTGCAGAGGTCCTGTTTACTCACGTCTTCCGGCACTACGGGGTACCAGACGATATAGTGTCTGACCGGGGTCCCCAGTTCACGTCCAAGGTCTGGAAGGCGTTCATGGAGCGTCTGGGGGTCTCGGTCAGCCTGATCTCTGGTTTCCACCCCGAGTCTAATGGGCAGGTGGAACGGGTAAATCAGGATGTGGGGAGGTTCCTGTGGTCCTACTGCCAGGACCGGCCGGGGGACTGGTCGGTATTCTTGCCATGGGCCGAATATGCCCAGAACTCTCTCCGTCACTCCTCCACTAACCTATCGCCATTCCAATGTGTTTTAGGTTATCAGCCTGTTCTGGCACTGTGGTATCAGAGCCAGACCGAGGCTCCTGCGATGGATGACTGGTTTCGGTTTGCAGAGGAGAGGTGGGACGCTGATCACATCCACCTCCAACGCGCCGTGCATCGTCAGAAGGCCAACGCTGACCGCCACCGCAGTGAGGCCCCGGTCTTCATACCGGGTGATTGGGTCTGGCTCTCGACCTGGAATCTGCCCCGCCGCCTGCCCTGCTGCCGGAAGCTGAGCCCGCGGTATGTGGGGCCATTCAGTCCTGAGGAGAATCAACGAGGTTACCTATAGGTTATTACTCCCCCATGATTATCGTATTAACCCCTCGTTTCATGTGTCTCGCCTCAGGCCGGTGGTGGCTGGTCCGCTCCAGGAGTCTGAGGTGCGGGTGGTCCCTCAGCCTCCTCTGGACATCGAGGGGGCCCCGGCGTACTCCGTCCGTTCCATCCTGGATTTGAGGCGTCGGGTGGGGGGCCTTCAGTACCTCATGGAGGGGTACGGTCCGGAGGAACGGTGCTGGGTCCCGGTGAGGGATATCCTCAATCCCTCCCTGTTGCGGGATCCTGAGGATCCGGCTCGCCCTGCTCCGCGTCCTCCTGGCTGTCCCCGAGGCCGGTGTCGGCGTGCTGCTGGAGCTGCGCGTCAAGTGGGGGTGTACTGGCAGGATTTCCTCCGACGCTGCCTCCTCTCCTTGTTCAGGCAGGCTTCAGCGTTCGTCGTCACAGGCCTTCTAGCCACTGCTCCATATCTCATCATTCCATTTGTCTTGTCTTGTCTATTACACACACCTGGTTCATATCCTATCATTAGTACGTGTATAAGTGTTCCCTCTGCCCCCTTGTCCTTGTGGGTGATTGTTTATTGTGAGAAAATAGTAGCTTAGTTGAGCTCAGTTTATTTTGTATTGCCGGGGTATTTTCCCCGTGTGCCTGTTTGTTCCAGTGCGCCTGTTTTGCGCACTGGACTGGTTAACGCTGTATTACGGAATAAACTCTGTATACTGTGATTTACCCTCCTGCGCCTGACTCCTTCAAATCACGCATCACAGGGTGTGGCTGAAATAGCCGAATTCACTACTACCTACTTTTGGCCATGTAGTGTATCATCAAATTTGTGAAAACGTGGTTATGTAAGATATACAGTACCAGTCAAAAGTTTGGACACACCTACTTATTCAAGGGTTTTTCTTTATTTTGACTATTTCCTAGATTGTAGAATAATAGTGAAGACATCAAAACTATGAAATAGCCCATATGGAATCATGTCGTAACCAAAAAAGTGTTAAACAAATCAAAATGCATTTTATATTTGAGATTCTACAAAGTAGCCACCCTTTGCCTTGATGACAGCTTTGAACACTCTTGTATTGCTATCCTCGTGGGGACCAAATCATTGATTCCCTTCCAAAATCCTATTAACCCAAACCCTTAACCTAACCATAACCCTAAACTGAACCATAAGCCTAACCCTAACCCCTAACCCTAAAACTATACCTAACCCTAACTCCTAACCCTAACCCTAAACCTAACTGTAATCTCTAACCCTAACACCAACCTTAACCCTAACTCCTAACCCTAACCCTAAACCTAACTGTAATCTCTAACCCTAACACCAACCTTAACCCTAACTCCTAACCCTAACCCTAAACCTAACTGTAATCTCTAACCCTAACACCAACCTTAACCCTAACTCCTAACCCTAACCCTAAACCTAACTGTAATCTCTAACCCTAACACCAACCTTAACCCTAACTCCTAACCCTAACCCTAAACCTAACTGTAATCTCTAACCCTAACACCAACCTTAACCCTAACTCCTAACCCTAACCCTAAACCTAACTGTAATCTCTAACCCTAACACCAACCTTAACCCTAACTCCTAACCCTAACCCTAAACCTAACTGTAATCTCTAACCCTAACACCAACCTTAACCCTAACTCCTAACCCTAACCCTAAACCTAACTGTAATCTCTAACCCTAACACCAACCTTAACCCTAACTCCTAACCTCTAACCCTAAACCTAACTGTAATCTCTAACCCTAACACCAACCTTAACCCTAACTCCTAACCTCTAACCCTAAACCTAACTGTAATCTCTAACCCTAACACCAACCTTAACCCTAACTCCTAACCTCTAACCCTAAACCTAACTGTAATCTCTAACCCTAACACCAACCTTAACCCTAACTCCTAACCCTAACCCTAAACCTAACTGTAATCTCTAACTCTAACACCAACCTTAACCCTAACTCCTAACCTCTAACCCTAATTGTAACCCTTAACCTCTAAGTCTAAAATAGTGTCTTTCCTTGTGGGGACCAGTAAAATGTCCCCACTTGTCCAAATGTTCCTTGTTTTACTATCCTCCTGAGGACTTCTGGTCCCCACAAGGACAGAAAAACCAAAAACACACACACACCATTTTCATCTTGTATTCTTTTGAACTTAACAACATGAATTGTGGTATTTAGAGTACTATATAATAATAATAATAATATGCCATTTAGCAGACGCTTTTATCCAAAGCGACTGGTAGAGAACATTAAACAGGACAAGGTAGATAGAACCTTATCGTCCAAAGCTCTCAAGATGCCATCTTTCATCTCAGGCCAAAACAGGAAAATATGATGGAATATTATTTAGGACATTTTATTTTTTGGATGCGAGGAGATAAGAAGTTGACATCACATTGTGATTGTTTAAGCTCAAATCCAGCAGGACACACAACAGTACATAAACAGCACAGAGTAAACTAATGATGCGCAACTACACACACAGAGACACACAAGAGGCTTTGGGCTCAGGGGGACTCCCTGCTTAAATACAGTTTAAATAAAAGAAATGCACTCCTGCAGGATCGAATGTCCTTCACCTTCTTATAACAAAGCTATCTGCTGCCACCTTCTGGGCAGACGGGATGTTACAGTCGTAGATTGGAGCGTTCGTTGTCCCATTGCAGCAATTTTTGTTGGACTAAGACAGAAAACGACACATCCTGAAGGAGCACACATCTTAGATGTGTAGTTGTCAGTTGTTTTAGTTGATGGTTGAGCTGATGAGGATAGACAGTTATTTTTCTGTACTTGGTATTATTTCAGGAGCAGTGTGTGTTTGTGTGTGTGTGTGTGTGAGTGCACTTGTGCGTGTGTGATCGTTTTATTCCTTGTCTTAATTAATAAGAGTTTCTTTGAAACCTGAGTTCTCGCTCCGCTCCGCTCCTCCCCTCTCTTCTCCTCCCCCCTCCTCCCTTCTCTACTTAAAGTCCCATAGAGTCTGGTTCCAACCCCTAGATGATGACTGTGATTTGGAGGGCAGTAGCGTATGGACAGGAGGAGAACTCTGAGATGGATTAGATGGTCCAGCATCTTTGGAATAAAGAAAATGATAAGAAATGAAGAAAATCCCTCCCCCCGACAAACAAGTGCACTGGGCTTAGCTTGGCCCTAAACCACTTCATCAAGAAAAGCACCACCCTGTCTTCTTGATCAGATATTATTATTTTATTATTTTTCTCCTTCAACTATCCAGACCTGTTTGTGTGAGAGAGTTAGGAGCTGGTGTTTGTGTGAGAGAGAGTTAGGAGCTGGTGTTTGTGTGAGAGAGAGTTAGGAGCTGGTGTTTGTGTGAGAGAGAGTTAGGAGCTGGTGTTTGTGTGATTGACTGGGCCTGAAGATGAGGAGGGAGTTTTTGGGGGGATTATATCTGTGTAAGCCTCATCAGATTACCTTTATAAATGAGTTTATGATGTACCTTAATGAAACATCTTTGTGTGTGTGTGTGTGTGTGTGTGTGTGCAGGTGTGTGTGTAGGTGTGTGTGTGTGTATTGGTATGTTTCTTGACTGTATGTTTGTCTGTGTGTGTGATGCTACATGGACCAACATCAGGTGCAACTGGCTCTCACAGTCTCGCGTCAGAATTAGACGTTCATCCAAGTTTCTCAAATTTCAAAGTTCTTCCAAACGTCAAATTTCAAATTGTTGAAGGTTTGAGTTTAGGCATTAACGGCGAATGGTTAAGGCGAAGAGTTAAGGTTTGGGATAGGCTTTAAACAAAAATAACTTCCTCTCTCTCTCTCTCTCTCTCTCTCTCTCTCTCTCTCTCTCTCTCTCTCTCTCTCTCTCTCTCTCTCTCTCTCTCTCTCTCTCTCTCTCTCTCTCTCTCTCTCTCTCTCTCTGTGTGTGTGTGTGTGTGTGTGTGTCTGTTCTTGAGTAGACCAGATAGTAATTTTATAGCTATTTTTGTGAAGAGGACTCTTCTAGATGTATCCATGTCCTGATAAATGAAATACCTTGGCCCCTACTGTAACAATAGGGCAGCAGTAGACCACGCCTTAAAGCGGCCTGAAGTGTCTCTCTCTATGCGTGTCATGTGTGGGCCAATTATTCTGCAGCTGTCCACACACACACCAGTCTTCCTATAACAGTGAGGACCTTGACACAGGACCTTCAAATGAGGGCCACAATTTCTGATAGAATTGAGAACAAAACAGACACCTCATTCCAGCACTATGTGGCCCCACAAACAAAGATATCGCTTCAAAACCTGGAGAGAAAAAAAAAAACGCTAATGAAAGAATAGACATGCAGAGCACCTGTCTAGTGAGGACCAGTGGTTGCTAGGCAGTTTCTGGATCACATCATCTCCTTGTTTGAGTGTCTGCAGCCTGCTAGGCTGTTGCCGTCTGACGAGGTGAAAACATTACAGGAAACGTTCTGCGATGTTGACGAAGACGTCACTCAAAACAACATGCAGGGAACGTTTTTGGAGCTTTTGTTCACGTTTTATTCAAGCCCCATACTGAGTGTGAGGAAGTCAAATCACAAAAAAAGTTAAAATAAAAATAAAAAAAGTGTCTGGACATTTCTTAAACATATACATCCAAAATACAGATTTGGTTCTAAAAGAGTGAACTGCTCCTTTAACCCTTTACACCAGTACAAGTACACTGAGTGTACAAAACATTATTGAGTTGCACCCCCTTTTGCCCTCAGAACACCCTCAATTCATTGGGGCATGGACTCTACAAGGTGTCGAAGCGTTCCCACAGGGATGCTGGCCCTCGTTGACGCCAATGCTTCCCACAGTTGTTTCAAGTTTGCTTTGGGTGGTGGACCTTTTTAAAACACGGGAAACTGTTGAGCATGAAAAACCCAGCATCCTCTGAAAGGCACACATACACAAAGGCTTAAAAATCCTTCTTTAACCGGTCTCCTCCCCTTCATCTACAATGATTGAAGTGGATTGAACAAGTGACATCAATAAGAGATCATAGCTTTCACCTGGTCAGTCTATGTCATGGAAAGAGTTCTTAATGTTTTGTCCACTCAGTTCCATGGATAAGTATGATAAAACCGATACGATTATTAATACAAGTATGACGAGATCGACACACCAATTGGAAGCTATACAGACCAGAACTTATTTTAAAAAAGAATAGCTGCATAACTCCCCTCTTGAAAAAAGAACATGAAATCGCTGCTGCCTGTTTGTGCCATGCTTATGTTATACAGCCTACTGTCACAACACAGACAAAGAGCGACGTTGGTTCGGACATGACAACAGCCTACTGTCACAACACAGACAAAGAGCTACGTTGATTCGGACATGACAACAGCCTACTGTCACAACACAGACAAAGAGCGACGTTGGTTCGGACATGTCAACAGCCTACTGTCACAACACAGACAAAGAGCTACGTTGGTTCGGACATGTCAACAGCCTACTGTCACAACACAGACAAAGAGCAACGTTGGTTCGGACATGTCAACAGCCTACTGTCACAACACAGACAAAGAGCAACTTTGGTTCGAACATGTCAACAGCCTACTGTCACAACACAGACAAAGAACTGTTGGTTGGAACATGTCAACAGCCTACTGTCACAACACAGACAAAGAGCTACGTTGGTTCTGACATGTCAACAGCCTACTGTCACAACACAGACAAAGAGCTACGTTGGTTCGGACATGTCAACAGCCTACTGTCACAACACAGACAAAGAGCAACGTTGGTTCGGACATGTCAACAGCCTACTGTCACAACACAGACAAAGAGCTACGTTGGTTCGGACATGTCAACAGCCTACTGTCACAACACAGACAAAGAGCTACGTTGGTTCGGACATGTCAACAGCCTACTGTCACAACACAGACAAAGAGCTACGTTGGTTCGGACATGTCAACAGCCTACTGTCACAACACAGACAAAGAGCTACGTTGGTTCGGACATGTCAACAGCCTACTGTCACAACACAGACAAAGAGCTACGTTGGTTCGGACATGTCAACAGCCTACTGTCACAACACAGACAAAGAGCTACGTTGGTTCGGACATGTCAACAGCCTACTGTCACAACACAGACAAAGAGCTACGTTGGTTCGGACATGTCAACAGCCTACTGTCACAACACAGACAAAGAGCTACGTTGGTTTGAACATGTCAACAGCCTACTGTCACAACACAGACAAAGAACTGTTGGTTGGAACATGTCGAGCATTGAGCAGCAGCTGAAAGGATAACAGACAATCTGTTTTTGTTGTGAACCTTCTTTAGGCCTTTAAATATGACCAAATGATGCCACACTGCCGCCTTCTCACAGCTGCTCCAGGGGCCTCTTGGGTTGAGGAGTCGTTATCTTCAAACCCAATCGCAAACAAATGAAAGATTAAAACAAATAAACATGGTCCAACAAAATACTGGTAACAAATATTACAAAAGCAATTAGGGGAATGGGAAGAGAGGGACACAAAAGAGGGAGAAGGAGAGAGGCCGGAAAGGAGGGACACAAGAGAAAAATAGCATTAGCGAAGGAGAAGAGTCAAAATAGAGGGGGGGAGAGGAGACCGAATAGAGAGGGGGAGGGGAGTCAACATAGAGAGGAGGAGACCGAATAGAGGGGGGAGAAGAGACCGAATAGAGGGGGGAGAGGAGACCGAATAGAGGGGGGAGAGGAGACCCGAATAGAGGGGGGGGAGAGGAGACCGAATAGAGGGGGGGAGAGGAGACCGAATAGAGGGGGGGGAGAGGAGACCGTGTCATGTGTGGGCCAATTATTCTGCAGCTGTCCACACACACACCAGTCTTCCTATAACAGTGAGGACCTTGACACAGGACCTTCAAATGAGGGCCACAATTTCTGATAGAATTGAGAACAAAACAGACACCTCATTCCAGCACTATGTGGCCCCACAAACAAAGATATCGCTTCAAAACCTGGAGAGAAAAAAAAAAACGCTAATGAAAGAATAGACATGCAGAGCACCTGTCTAGTGAGGACCAGTGGTTGCTAGGCAGTTTCTGGATCACATCATCTCCTTGTTTGAGTGTCTGCAGCCTGCTAGGCTGTTGCCGTCTGACGAGGTGAAAACATTACAGGAAACGTTCTGCGATGTTGACGAAGACGTCACTCAAAACAACATGCAGGGAACGTTTTTGGAGCTTTTGTTCACGTTTTATTCAAGCCCCCATACTGAGTGTGAGGAAGTCAAATCACAAAAAAAGTTAAAATAAAAATAAAAAAAGTGTCTGGACATTTCTTAAACATATACATCCAAAATACAGATTTGGTTCTAAAAGAGTGAACTGCTCCTTTAACCCTTTACACCAGTACAAGTACACTGAGTGTACAAAACATTATTGAGTTGCACCCCCTTTTGCCCTCAGAACACCCTCAATTCATTGGGGCATGGACTCTACAAGGTGTCGAAAGCGTTCCACAGGGATGCTGGCCCTCGTTGACGCCAATGCTTCCCACAGTTGTTTCAAGTTTGCTTTGGGTGGTGGACCTTTTTTAAAACACGGGAAACTGTTGAGCATGAAAAACCCAGCATCCTCTGAAAGGCACACATACACAAAGGCTTAAAAATCCTTCTTTAACCGGTCTCCTCCCCTTCATCTACAATGATTGAAGTGGATTGAACAAGTGACATCAATAAGAGATCATAGCTTTCACCTGGTCAGTCTATGTCATGGAAAGAGTTCTTAATGTTTTGTCCACTCAGTTCCATGGATAAGTATGATAAAACCGATACGATTATTAATACAAGTATGACGAGATCGACACACCAATTGGAAGCTATACAGACCAGAACTTATTTTAAAAAAGAATAGCTGCATAACTCCCCTCTTGAAAAAGAACATGAAATCGCTGCTGCCTGGGGGGAGAGGAGACCGAATAGAGAGGGGGAGGGGAGTCAACATAGAGAGGAGGAGACCGAATAGAGGGGGGGAGAAGAGACCGAATAGAGGGGGAGAGGAGACCGAATAGAGGGGGGGAGAGGAGACCGAATAGAGGGGGGAGAGGAGACCGAATAGAGGGGGGGAGAGGAGACCGAATAGAGGGGGGAGAGGAGACCGAATAGAGGGGGAGAGGAGACCGAATAGAGGGGGGGAGAGGAGACCGAATAGAGGGGGGAGAGGAGACCGAATAGAGGGGGGAGAGGGGACCGAATAGAGGGGGGAGAGGAGACCGAATAGAGGGGGAGAGGAGACCGAATAGAGGGGGGAAGGGAGAGGAGACCGAATAGAGGGGGAGAGGAGACCGAATAGAGGGGGGGAGAGGAGACCGAATAGAGGGGGGAGGAGACCGAATAGAGGGGGGAGGGGAGTCAACATAGAGAGGAGGAGACCGAATAGAGGGGGGGAGGAGACCGAATAGAGGGGGGGAGAGGAGACCGAATAGAGGGGGAGAGGAGACCGAATAGAGGGGGGGAGAGGGGACCGAATAGAGGGGGGAGAGGAGACCGAATAGAGGGGGGAGAGGAGACCGAATAGAGGGGGGAGAGGAGACCGAATAGAGGGGGGAGAGGAGACCGAATAGAGGGGGGAGAGGAGACCGAATAGAGGGGGGAAGGGAGAGGAGACCGAATAGAGGGGGGAAGGAGAGGAGACCCGAATAGAGGGGGAGAGGAGACCGAATAGAGGGGGGAGAGGAGACCGAATAGAGGGGGGAAGGGAGAGGAGACCGAATAGAGGGGGGGAAGGGAGAGGAGACCGAATAGAGGGGGGGAGAGGAGACCGAATAGAGGGGGGGGAGGAGAGGAGACCGAATAGAGGGGGGGAAGGGAGAGGAGACCGAATAGAGGGGGGAGAGGAGACCGAATAGAGGGGGGGAGAGGAGACCGAATAGAGGGGGGAGGGAGAGGAGACCGAATAGAGGGGGGAGGGGAGTCAACATAGAGAGGAGGAGACCGAATAGAGGGGGGGAGGAGACCGAATAGAGGGGGGAGAGGAGACCGAATAGAGGGGGGGAGAGGAGACCGAATAGAGGGGGAGAGGAGACCGAATAGAGGGGGGAGAGGAGACCGAATAGAGGGGGAGAGGAGACCGAATAGAGGGGGGGAGAGGAGACCGAATAGAGGGGGGAGAGGAGACCGAATAGAGGGGGGAGAGGAGACCGAATAGAGGGGGGAGAGGAGACCCGAATAGAGGGGGAGAGGAGACCCGAATAGAGGGGGGAGAGGAGACCGAATAGAGGGGGAGGAGACCGAATAGAGGGGGGAAGGGAGAGGAGACCGAATAGAGGGGGAAGGGAGAGGAGACCGAATAGAGGGGGGAGAGGAGACCGAATAGAGGGGGGAGAGGAGACCGAATAGAGGGGCGGAAGGGAGAGGAGACCGAATAGAGGGGGGAAGGGAGAGGAGACCGAATAGAGGGGGAGAGGAGACCGAATAGAGGGGGGGAGAGGAGAGGAGACCGAATAGAGGGGGGAAGGGAGAGGAGACCGAATAGAGGGGGGAGAGGAGACCGAATAGAGGGGGGAGAGGAGACCGAATAGAGGGGGGAGGGAGAGGAGACCCGAATAGAGGGGGGAGGGAGTCAACATAGAGAGGAGGAGACCGAATAGAGGGGGGGGAAGGGAGAGGAGACCGAATAGAGGGGGGGAAGGGAGAGGAGACCGAATAGAGAGAAGATATACAGAAGATAGCCCTATTTGGTAAAAGACCAAGTCCATATTATGGCAAGAACAGCTCAAATAAGCAAAGAGAAACGACAGTCCATCAGTACTTAAGACATGAAGGTCAGTCAATCTGGAAAATCGAACCCACTACCCTGGCGTTACAAGCGCCATGTTCTACCAATTGAGCTACAGAGGACCTGCTATGTTAAGTCTCCTAACCTGCTACCCAAACAGGGTATTTTGCTGTTAGAATTGTAATAAATTTTCAGAGATTTGTTTTTCCACTTGGATATTATGGGTTACTGTGTGTAAATAAAGCTTTTGTCATGAACCCTGCATCCTGAGTCGGTTCCTGCCTGTGTTGCCATTTTTCTGTTCGGAATCTCCAGTTTCCTGAGGGTTCGTGAACACTCCCGGCCTGGTTGCCGGGCGACGTTGCTAGGCGGGAGATCTCCCGATTAACCGCACCTGCATCTCATCAGCGGTCTGCACACCTGGTCCTGATCATCACCCTTCTTAAGCCCTGACCTGACATCCATTCCCTGCCGGATCGTTAGCCATGAACAGTATGTTTGTCAGTGTATCAGCCTTGGAGTTTCTAGCGTTAGTTTTGTTGTTTTGCACCTTGTTGGCTTGCCGTGTACTTACCTCCGTTTTGTTTCTATCTGCAGTCAATCCCCCGGAACCTTCACCCAACCCCTGCCTGGTTGTCGGCGGCTGCCGAGCCATTCTTGGATCTACCACTGCACCTCCACCAACTCATCTCCGCCGTCCGCTCTGTCCCCTGGATTATTCTACATTGTTTTTTTGAATCTGTTAAATAAATACTCACCTTCGTTTCAACTCACCTTGTCCTGGTCTGCTTCTGGGTTCTGGCTTAGTAAACCGTGACAGAACGATCCGGCCTGAAATGAACCCAGCGGACCTGGACTCTGTTCGCCATGCCATTACCCATCAGGAGAAGATGTTGGGACAACATAGCACGGCGCTACAGGAGATAGCTTTGTCCGTTCTGAACTTTTCTACCAGTCTGACGAAGATCCAGGCTCAGCTCAGGTTGCCGGTGGAGAATCCACGACCGGTTTCACCCATCTCGCCTGCCGCTTCTGGAGCTGTGCCCTTCCGTGAGCCCGAGGTTCCGACGCCTGATAAATATGAGGGGGAGTTGGGAAGATGCCGTTCTTTCCTTATGCAGTGTGGATTAGTGTTCGATCTACAGCCCCACTCTTATGCCACAGACAAGGCTAGGATAGCCTTTGTCATTGAGTTGCTGCGTGGTCGAGCTCTGGAGTGGGCTTCAGCCATTTGGGAACAACAGGACACCTGCATGGCCTCATACCAGGAGTTCACGGCCGAGATGAGGAAGCTATTTGACCATCCCGTCCGAGGTATGGACGCAGCTAGGCGCCTGTTTTCGCTTCGCCAAGGAACTCGCAGCGTTGCCGACTTCGTGATCGAGTTCAGGACTTTGGCCGTGGAGAGTGGGTGGAATGAGGAGTCTCTGCAAGCGGCCTTTTACCAGGGGCTGTCGGAGCAGCTCAAGGATGAGTTGATCTCCTATCCGGAGCCTAGTGACCTGGACAGCTTGGTAGCCTTGTCTATTCGGGTGGATAACCGAGTTCGAGAGAGAAGGAGGGAGAAGCAATGGGTCCCGTCCACTTGTTCCCGGCGGTCGTCAAACTGCTCGGCTCGCTAAGGTTGGGAGGACTTTTAGCGAGCCAGTTTCAACCTCTCAATACCTCTGTCAGACCCCGTTTCCCGGCTACCCTCATGAACAGGAATCAGAGTCTAGCGATTAACGCTTTTGTCGATTCAGGTGCCGATGGAAGCTTTATTGATGCCGAAGTGGTGGAACAGCTGGGGCTTTCCAAGGAGCGATTACCGGAAGCCATTGAAGCTACCACTCTGAACGGCAGTAGTCTGGCACGTATCACGATGAGGACTGAACCGGTTAAGATGCTGTTGTCAGGGAATCATTCTGAGGTGATCTCATTCTTCATTCTGCCTTCTTCCCATGTTCCTCTGGTCCTTGGATACCCCTGGCTGAAAGAACACAATCCCACGTTCGATTGGGTGACTGGCAAGGTAACTAGTTGGAGCCTTGAGTGTCATGCTAACTGCCTCAAGACTGCCTGTTCCCATTCTGTTCCCAGTCAGGTGATTGAGGCTAGACCCCCAGATTTGTCCCTGGTTCCCGAGACATATCACGATTTGGGGGAAGTGTTCAGTAAGCAGAGGGCTCTGTCACTCCCTCCCCACCGACCATATGACTGTGCCATACACCTGTTCCCTGGAGCTGTCTATCCCAAGGGATGGTTATACAGCATCTCCCGACCTGAACGTGAGGCTTTGGAGACCTACATCAAGGAGTCCCTAGCGGCTGGTCTCATTTGTCCTTCATCATCACCCCTGGGGGCAGGATTCTTCTTTGTGGGTAAGAAGGATGGCTCTCTTCGACCGTGTATTGATTATCGGGGGTTGAATGATATCACGGTCAAGAACAAGTATCCCCTGCCCTTGATGAGCTCTGCCTTCGACTCCTTACAGGGTGCTACTGTGTTCACCAAGCTAGACCTACGCAATGCGTATCACCTGGTCTGGATCAGAGAGGGGGACGAGTGGTTGACGGGTTTCAATACACCGATGGGTCACTTCGAGTATCAGGTGATGCCGTTTGGACTGACCAATGCTCCAGCAGTGTTCCAGAGTATGGTGAATGACGTCCTGAGAGATATGATCGGTCTCTTTGTGTTTGTTTACCTGGATGACATTCTTATCTTCTCGAAGGAACCTTCCAGCCACGTCCAGCATGTCAGGCAGGTTCTGCAGCGATTGTTGGAGAATCGCCTGTTTGTGAAGGCCGAGAAGTGCGAATTTCACGCCCACACTACATCCTTCCTCGGGTACATCATCTCCAGGGGAGAGATCAGGATGGACCAGGAGAAGGTTAGGGCGGTTCTGGAATGGGCCCAGCCCGGTACGAGATTGCAGCTCCAGAGGTTTCTGGGGTTTGCGAATTTCTATCGCAGATTCATCCGGGATTACAGCCGTGTGGCCGCTCCTTTAACTGCCCTGACTTCCAGTACCAGGACCTTCAGTTGGAACCCTGAGGCGGACCGAGCGTTCCTGGATTTGAAGAGGCGATTCACCAACGCACCGATTCTCTCTCAACCTGACACGGCCCGTCAGTTCGTCGTGGAAGTGGATGCGTCTGATGTGGGGGTTGGCGCCATCCTGTCCCAGCGATGCTCCACTGACGGGAAACTCCATCCCTGCGCCTACTACTCTCGTCGTCTTTCGTCTGCGGAGAGGAACTACGATGTGGGTAACCGGGAGCTTCTCGCGGTGAAGCTTGCCTTGGAGGAGTGGCGCCACTGGTTGGAGGGGGCGGAGCAACCGTTTATTGTCTGGACCGACCACAAGAATCTTGCTTACGTGCAATCGGCTAGATGTCTCAACTCCCGTCAGGCCAGGTGGGCTTTGTTTTTTGGACGCTTTAATTTTTCCCTGACGTTCCGACCTGGGTCTAAGAACGGCAAGGCGGACGCCTTGTCCCGGATGTTCTCCAAGACGGAGGAGAGTGGGGCCAAGACCGAGACGATTCTTCCCCGGAACTGTGTCGTGGGAGCAGTTATGTGGAGGATTGAGGAGGAGGTTATGGCGGCCCTTCGGACGCAGCCCGGTCCCGGTAACGGTCCACCCGGTCGTTTGTTTGTGCCTGAGTCGGTTTGTTCTGCTGTCCTCCAATGGTCCCACGCCAGCAAGATGGCTTGTCACCCTGGCGTGGCCCGGATGATGGCGTTACTTCGCAGACGATTTTGGTGGCCGGCCATGGGAGAAGATACTCTGAGGTTTGTTGCTGCCTGTCCAGTGTGTGCGCAGAATAAGAGTGCCAACCGGCCCAGCTCTGGACTACTTCACCCCCTCCCTATTCCCCGGCGACCATGGTCGCATCTGGCCCTGGACTTTGTCACTGGGTTGCCCTCTTCTGAGGGGAACACGGTCATTCTGACTATCGTGGACAGATTCAGCAAGTTCGCCCACTTTGTGCCCATTTCCAAGCTTCCCTCGGTCTCTGAGACGTCCGAGATCCTGGTTAGGGAGGTTTTCAGGGTCCACGGGTTGCCCAGTGACATAGTTTCCGACCGTGGCCCTCAGTTTACCTCTGCTGTCTGGAAGTCTTTCTGTTTGGCCATTGGAGCTACAGTCAGTCTCACATCTGGTTTTCACCCCCAATCTAATGGTCAGGCGGAGAGAGCCAACCAGAAGATGGAATCCACGCTACGCTGCCTTGTCTCCTCCAACCCCACCTCCTGGGTCTCTCAGTTGCCTTGGGTTGAGTATGCCCACAATACTCTCCCTACATCTGCCACTTGGATGTCTCCCTTCCAGTGCCTGTATGGCTACCAACCTCCCTTGTTTCCTTCTCAGGAGAAGGATCTCTCAGTGCCCTCTGATCAGGCCCACATTCGTCGTTGCCACCGGACCTGGCATCGGGCCAGAAAGGCCCTCCTTAGAGTTTCTGACCGGTATCAGCTCCAGGCGAATCGTCGCCGGATTCCCGCCCCCACCTATACCATCGGAGATAGGGTCTGGTTGGCCACACGGGATCTTCCTCTGCGGACTGAGTCTAAGAAACTGTCACCGAAGTTCATTGGTCCGTTTGTGGTGGAGAAGGTGATCAATCCTGTGGCGGTTCGACTCAAGTTACCTAGAACGCTCAGAGTCCATCCCACCTTTCATGTCTCCTGCCTCAAGCCTGTTCTCCTCAGTCCTCTATTACCCCCTCCGCCTCCTCCTCCTCCCCCTCGGATGATCGGAGGTGGTCCTGCCTACACGGTGCGCCGCATTATGGATTCCAGACGGCGGGGCCGGGGTTTCCAGTATCTCGTGGACTGGGAGGGGTATGGTCCTGAAGAGAGGAGTTGGATTCCTCGGCGCCAGATCCTGGATGCTGACCTCCTTCGTGACTTCTACCGCCTCCATCCTGGCGCTCCGGGGAGTCCGCCCGGTGGCGTTCGTCGGAGGGGGGGTACTGTCATGAACCCTGCATCCTGAGTCGGTTCCTGCCTGTGTTGCCATTTTTCTGTTCGGAATCTCCAGTTTCCTGAGGGTTCGTGAACGCTCCCGGCCTGGTTGCCGGGCGACGTTGCTAGGCGGGAGATCTCCCGATTAACTGCACCTGCATCTCATCAGCGGTCTGCACACCTGGTCCTGATCATCACCCTTCTTAAGCCCTGACCTGACATCCATTCCCTGCCGGATCGTTAGCCATGAACAGTATGTTTGTCAGTGTATCAGCCTTGGAGTTTCTAGCGTTAGTTTTGTTGTTTTGCACCTTGTTGGCTTGCCGTGTACTTACCTCCATTTTGTTTCTATCTGCAGTCAATCCCCCGGAACCTTCACCCAACCCCTGCCTGGTTGTCGGCGGCTGCCGAGCCATTCTTGGATCTACCACTGCACCTCCACCAACTCATCTCCGCCGTCCGCTCTGTCCCCTGGAATATTCTACATCGTTATTTTGAATCTGTTAAATAAATACTCACCTTCGTTTCAACTCACCTTGTCCTGGTCTGCTTCTGGGTTCTGGCTTAGTAAACCGTGACAGCTTTGAAAAGTAGGATTTTATGTGTTTTCATTTCAGGCTATAAGGCAAGAAAAGGTGAACATGACTTTCTATACCCACTGTAGAATGTCTCTGGCTGAGAACCCAAGAAAAAAAGAATCCTCAGGAGTGAAGTGAGCTTTACTTCAAGAGCCGTGGTGGAGATAAAACTTGGTTTGACAGACAAC